>NW_015505820.1:536957-537191 GCF_001515645.1 Sinocyclocheilus grahami
TATTTTATATATATATATATATATATGACCCTGGACCACAAAACCAGTCTTAAGCTGCTGGGGTATATTTTTAGCAATATAAACATTGTATGGGTCAAAATTATCGATTCTTTTATGCCAAAAATCATTAGAATATTAAGTAAAGATCATGTTCCATGAAGATATTTTGTAAATATATCAAAAGTTATTTTTTGATTAGTAATATGCATTGCTAAGAACTTCATTTGGAGAACT
>NW_015505820.1:537500-542347 GCF_001515645.1 Sinocyclocheilus grahami
TATTCAAATAGTTGTATCTCGGCCAAATATTGTCCGATCCTAATAAACCATATATCAATGGAAAGCGTTTTTATTCAGCTTTCAGATGATGTATAAATCTCAATTAAAAAAAATACCCTTATGACTGGTTTTGTGGTCCAGGGTCATATATACAGTGGGTACGGAAAGTATTCAGACCCCCTTAAATTTTTCACTCTTTGCACAGTTTCCAAAAAATATTAAGCAGAACAACTATTTTAAACACTGGTAATAATAAGAAATGTTTCTTGAACACCAAATAAGCAGAGTAGAATGCTGCTGAATATTCAGCATTTGGAAAAAAGGGATAAATTAAATTTTATAATGTATTAAAAAAGAAACAAATTTTAATTGCATAAATATGATAATATATTAAACCACATAATACTAATATATTAAATAATATTTCACAATATTCCTGTTTTTACAGTATTTTTGATTAAATAAATGCAGTCTTGGTGAGCATAAGAGACTTCTTACAAAGACATTAAAAAATCTAAATGATCCCAAACCTTTGAACGGTAGACAGAATGTTATGGTGAAGGCCACAGAGCTTAATAAATAAATAAAATAGAATATTGAGTCTCATTCACTAACCGTGCCTATATGCATGCATTGTGTTTGCACAATGGCTTCAGAAAAAAGTCATTTGTTAAGCTATTTGTTTAAAACTAAATGGCTAAAATAAACTAAATGGCTCTACAAAAGTATTTTTATAATTTATAAATTATTTCAATTGTGTGCTGTCTAGACCTATAATACAGTTTATTGTGTTTAGTTTTAAAAATGGCACACTTTGCTTTACGTGCTCTTGGCTCTCTGTTCATCACAGAGATAGATTACTTTACTTTTTTTTTTATAAAGACAGTATTTAATGTTTTTATTTATTTATTTACATACAATAGCTTATAAAATCTTACTGGTTTATCCTCTATAACAATAACTTGTTTCATTATTACAACATTTTAACAGTTACTTAGTTTGTTCCACGTTGTTTTTCTACACTTCCACACAGTTCTTCCACATTTAATAACTAGGAACAGGAAGGCAGTGATGGCCAAAGAAAATACAAAGTAACTGATTTTAAATGGTTCTTCACTGTGACAGAGGCTTCTCTGAGAATCACCATGGTAACATATCCTCATTATTACAGAGATCACTGGAGGGTAAAGACCTGTCTCCCTGGCCCTAATCTTACACACACACACACACCGATCAAACCTAATAAAAGAGTTTGTAATCAAGCTCCCCAGCACACTTATGAAGAACATCTCACCTGAGGAACGTCTAAACCCGCCATTGTTTGGTTAGCGGTCAGTCATTCTGATGTGTGTTTTAAAACACCACAAGCTTATGATTAGTTTGTTCTGGTTTCCTCCGAATGCCTGCACAAACATAGATCTTGCTCGAGAGGAAAATTGAGCCAGAGAAGTAAAGTCAATAATAAATGTGTTATAACTCAAAAATGAAATAATGTAGTTTGGACTTGTAGTTCTAAGACTTGTAATTGTAGTTCTAAGACAGTGTGTTCTGTGTCCTGTGTGAAATTTTATAACAACTGAAAATAACTGTATTGTATTTTAATATATTTTAAAAGGTAATTTATTTCTGTAATGGCAAAGCTAAATTTTCAACAGCCATTACTCTACTCTTCAGTGTCACGTGATCCTTCAGAAATCATTCTAACATACTGATTTGGTGCTCAAAAACAGGTCTTATTATTGTTCATTTTGAAAACAGATAATTATTTTCAGGATTCTTTGATGAACAGCATCTATTTTAAATAGATTTTTAAAACACTAATTATGTCTTTACTGTCTCTTTTGATGAATTTAATGTGTCCTTGCTAAATTAATAAAAAAATAATAATGAAAAAAACCTTACTGACCCCTAAGCCCTGTGTATTTTAATGTCCAATTTACACACAATAATCATACTTGGATTTGGAGGTATTGCATTGTTTATTCTGCATAATGAGCATCAAATCAGAGATTAACAAAGCAAAAAGGTGACAAAAACCAAAAGTTTTGTATTATCACCAGTTTTTTGTAATTGTGGGCTGATCACATATTATCACAGGGCTCTTTTGTCCCCTTTTGATGTTCTAGATGAGCGACAGCACTAATGATGCTGCGACGACGCCCTTGTCTCAAAGTTTGGCAAATGACAAACATCAGAGGAAAATCTCCCATTATCATATGTTCACGAGCTCAATATCAAAAATGAAAAACAAAGCTCATCGCACGTCTAATCAAAGGAGTTGCTCCGCTGTATAATTGATGAGGAGCATTATATTGACGGAGCACATGACAATAACATATATAAATAATGCTTCTGTTCCGCATTGATGCTTCTGGTGTAACTTGGCGAGTTGTGAATAATATATCACATCTATAACAGCACTAATGATGCTGCGACGATGCCCTTGTCTCAAAGTTTGGCAAATGACAAACATCAGAGGAAAATCTCCCACTATCATATGTTCACGAGCTCAATATCAAAAATGAAAAACAAAGCTGATCGCACGTCTAATCAAAGGAGTTGCTCCGCTGTATAATTGATGAGGAGCATTATATTGACGGAGCACATGACAATAACATATATAAATAATGCTTCTGTTCCGCATTGATGCTTCTGGTGTAACTTGGCGAGTTGTGAATAATATATCACATCTATAAGTAAAGCAGCAAAGCGTGTCTTTCAGTGCCTTTCATTGGTTGAGTAGGGAATGCTTGATCCCTTTGCAAATAACAGTAAAGTTAACACATTTTAGTTGAACGGGTGGTGAAAAATGGGGATCAATAATGAATAAATAAACAGGCCCCTCATCTCAAGGGGGTTTCACTGTGTTTTTTCCCTCCATGCAACAAAATTAAAAAGTCGAAGGAGGAGTGACGGGGTGTCTGGGGATTATCAACAGCGATTCACTCCCATTACCCAATCCCATTGTTCTTATGACCTGTTTATTAAAACAGCCTGTGCTTTAAGTGGATTACCCTTCGAGCGCTGAAGATATCGTACGTCTAAAGTACTGATGCACGCTCAAGCCGAGGATAATTTTTCCTGGGATGTATTGCTTTCCTTAACCAAACTAAATGCCATGTACTAGCAGCCGAACTGCTAGTACTAGTTATTGCTTGGGTTTAAAAGCCTGAGGGTGTTTCGATAAACTCGCAGACAACGAGTCCAAATGAATACGCACATGCACTTCTCAAGGTTGACAGACTTACAGCACACGGCATCCCAAAGAAACCACTTATCAAACTGCTGAGGTCCATCATGGATACTCAGCCTCGCTCACAAATTTATAAAGGTATTGATAATTGAGAATATTTTGAAACATGTTAGCGTGCGGCGGGCGCTAACAGGCCGTGTTTCTCTGCGCTGGTCAGACAGTGTCTCATTTGTAATCTCCTCAGTGTGGCCCTATCTACAGTAGGTTAAACACAACAGAGACCCAGACTGATAGCAAGAGAGAAAACCTCACCTACTGAGTCTGGATGTGCCGGCTCTGATGAAGTGGCTAAGACACCAAGAGGTCAGAGTTCAACTGCTTTTTTTATTTCTTATAAAAACTTCTTCAACACAGGGGTCAGCTAAAGACCTCTGAAAGGTCTTATGAGATGTTATGTGCAGCCTGTATATTTTGTTTTGAAGGCTGTCATATTTTATACAAGAAGGGTGATTAGGACTGTCTTAACTCTTAGTTCTTTAACAGAGTCTGTAACTCAACCTTGGTAGGCATTTGGATAAAAGTGTCTGCTAAATGAATACATGTAAAAGTAATGTTAATGTAAATGGACATCCATACCTAAAACATAAAATATAATATAAATTTTTACCAGCTTCTGCAAGCGTCTACGGCGTCTGGCTTTTGGAACCTCACTGTGACTTCAGGTAAGATTTTTAATAATTGTAATTAACATTATTTGTCTGTGCCAGTCGTGTTTTTGACACATGCATTGGCAGAAAAAAATTAATAAAATAAAATTAGTCATTATAACATGTACAACAAAATGCAAAATGAAGTTGTGTATTTATTTATTTCTGATTTCCTGAACAATTTGGCTTCATTGTAATGAGGTTAATGATCTTTGAAAAACCATAATTATGAACATACAATTACTTTGTCTTGAGCTGATTAGCCAATTGTGGTAGTGTTTGTTGATTGGTGTTTATATTTGCTCAAGCTTGACAACCTTATCGCCTTTATTTTCTAATATATATTTGTCATTACAGATAAGAACAAAGGTTAAATTGTAAGAAGGGTTGCTTATATGAGAGCATACAGTACATCTGAAACTGCTGAGGCTGGGAAGGTTTTTGACTATATTACCAGGTACATTGTTCTCAGCGTACTGTCATTCTTAAAAAGAAAACACATCATCAATCATCATTTGCTTTGTGTGTGTGTGTGTGTGTGTGTGAAATATTAACATTTGTTGTTTTTCAGATCAGCTGCTATAGAAGACAGAGACAAGCAAAGGAATAGTAAGTATATTTTCATGTTGTATCACCTCTGTTATAGAGATTTTTGAATCAGGCCTATTGGAGGGTGATTTGGTCAATCTTGGAAGAAAAACTTTAGCACTGTGTCCATTCCAGCTGGCTAATTTGTGCTTGCTTTCAGTCATTCATGTAAAAATCTGTTATTTAAATTTGTTTCTGTTTTGTTTTTTTCTAAAGCTGCAAGGCTCTGGTGCAAAATATTGTATGCCAGGAGTCAGGACGACTAGGCTGTGCCCAGGTCTCCGGAACCTGCAACGACACTCAGCTCCATCAGCCCTCCATCTGCGCCTTCGGATCCACCAGCTCTGTCTCCATCGGTC
>NW_015505820.1:542461-570287 GCF_001515645.1 Sinocyclocheilus grahami
GTGCATTTTTAATACATTTAATGTTTTGTTTTGTTTTTCACCAAAGTATATATGCTGCTGTCCTTTTTTAGGGTACTTTATGAATATTTGTAATGTACACAACAATATATATAATACATTACGTGTGTACGTGTGTGTATATACTGAAAAAAACAGCTTTATAATATACTAGTAGTGTAATGCTAATGCATTTCCAATGAGCTGAAATGTACTTGAAGTACATTAAAACGATCCTTCAAATATACTCTAACTGTAGTTCATGAAGTATTAAAATGACATTTTAAATATATTTTAAGAAATACACTTAAATTGCACTAAATATACTTAAAGTGGTTCCAATTTAACACAATTTCAATATATTAAATATATTACAAATAGATTAAAATCAAACTTAAACATATCTTGAAATACACTTAATATACTTAAAGTTGTTTCAAAATAATACATTTAATATGCACTTAGTATAGTATAATTTAAATATAGTAAGTATGTCTAAAAAAGCACAATTTAAATTTATTTCTTTTTCACCTGGGTTAACAGCAACATTTATTTGAATTTATCAGCATTTATTTGATCACAAAAACAGTAAAAGCATTTTCTATTGTAATACATTTTAAAATGTCATTTATTCCTGTGATGGCAAAGCTGAATTTTCAGCATAATTACTCCAGTCTTCAGTGTCACTTCAGAAATCATTCTAATATGCTGCGTTACTGCTCAAGAAACATTACTTATTGCTATCAATGTTGAAAACATATGTTGATTTTTAAACTCCAGTCTTCAGTTTCACACAATTCTTCAGAAATCATTCTAATATGCTGATTTGGTGCTCAGAAATAATTTCTTATTATTATTATCAATAATTTGTCATCATTATTATCAATAATACCATTGCTATGCTGATGACACACAGCTCTATCTCTCATTTCAACCTGATGATCCAACAGTAGCTGTACGGATCTCAGGCTGCTTGGCAGACATCTCGGCATGGATGAAAGAACATCACCGACAGCTCAACCTGGCAAAGACTGAGCTTCTTGTCTTCCCTGCCACTCCAGCTCTACAGCATGATTTCACCATCCAGCTAGGTTCTACAATTACCCCATCAACTTCGGTCAGAAATCTTGGTGTAATCTTTGATGACCAGCTGACCTTCAAAGACCACATTGCAAATGACTGCCCGATCTTGCAGGTTTGCATTGCAAAACATCAGAAAGATCAGGCCCTTTCTAACGGAGCATGTTGCACAACTTCTTGTCCAGGCCCTTGTCATTTCTAGGCTGGACTACTGCAATGCTCTTCTGGCTGGACTTCCATCAAGCACAATCAAACCTCTACAAATGATTCAGAATGCAGTGGCATGACTGGTCTTTAACGAGCCCAAGTTACACCTCTCTTTATCTCCTTGCACTGGCTACCGGTTGCGGCTCGCATCAAGTTCAAGACATTGATGCTTGCAAATTGAACAGCCACAGGCTCAGCACCCGCCTACTTCCAGTCACTACTACGAATCTACATTCCCTTCAGAAGTCCGCTAGTGAGCAACACCTCGTGGTACCATCACAGAGAGGCTCAAAATCACTTTCCAGAACATTCTCGTTCACATTCCTGGCTGGTGGAATGACCTTCCCCCCCCTATCCGGAATGCTGAATCCCTGACCATTTTCAAGCGACAGCTGAAAACTCATCTCTTTAAATGCTACTTGACTTCATCTCAAATTAAAAAAAAAAAAAATTTGTCTTTCTCTTTATTTATTCCTTCCCTTTCTAGCCTGTACTTATTTGACTAGCTGCTTGCCTCTTTAAGAATCACTTTATGTATTCCCCAATTGTAAGTCGCTTTGGATAAAAGCATCTGCAAAACAACTAAATGTAAATGTAAATGTAAATAAATGTTGAAAACATTCTATTTTCGTGGAAACAGTGTTACTTTTTTCAGGATTCTTTGATGAATAGAAAGTGTAAAAGAATACCATTTATTCGAAATAGAGATATTTTTATTAACATTATAAATGTCTTTACTGTTACTTTTGATTAATGCATCCTTGCTGAATAATAATAAAAAAAAAACATCTATTAAATTTAAAAAAATCTGACTGACCCCAAACTTTTAAACGGTAGCGTAAATATGAAAGTTATTATAAATATACCATACAAACAAATTAATCAATTAAACACTTTCTATTCCTTTGATTACTTGAGTGGTAAATATGTATTGAGTTTGATCAGCCCAGTGCAGTGGGGCTACCAGGCCCCGAATTCAATGCCGAGTGTCCACCCTCCGCCAAGGACAGCATCTACAAGATTACCCAGACCAGTGTATTTGTTGTCATCTCATTTAGTGCAGAATTGCTCGCAGATGGCTGAATTAAACAGTCATTGTCGAGGGCTCAGTTAGAGGTTGGCATTCGCCCCCCGCATACATTTATAATCAATTTTTCCTTCCATAAAAAAGCGGCTTTAACACTTACAAAAGGAAATACATTATGTCATAACTTCAGTGATGGTGAGAAATGCTTTTTCAGGCTATTCAGAATCGACAGACCCCCAAACCTGATTTTGAACAACCCTGCACGTGTGTGTCCGCTTTGTGAGCATTCGTCTATTTATCATCTCATTCACTATCATGCAGTTAATCCAATTTGAATTACAAAGCACTCGGTAAGTGTGCCATTTGCTTTTGTGCCATCTAAAAGGCACGATGAACTGAAACAGGCCATACATGTGTTGACTTATAACAAAATAGAGTGCATGATATTATCTGCATCATCTAACCAATCCAACTGAAAGACATGTTTAGTGGTGTATTGATCTTTCCCATTCTGATCTAAAATATGACTGAGATTGAAGCCACTGCAAATATAAATCATTAAGCCTGATGCAGTGACCTCTTTGAAAAACATTTAACTGTATTGGCACAGAGCGTATTATTTGATTCATAATTTTGCTTAGGGCACATAACACACTTTCATTTTTAAGTACCGCTGATGTATTGTTGACAACAGGATCAATCAAAGTTAAAGCCCATGGAAGACAATAGAATGTATTGGTGCTGCAGAGTTTAAAATTTAAAGGCCTCACCACATGAGTGACAGGTCACGCTGAAAACTCATCTCTTTAAATGCTACTTGACTTCATCTCAAATTTAAAAAAAAAAAAAATTTGTCTTTCTCTTTATTTATTCCTTCCCTTTCTAGCCTGTACTTATTTGACTAGCTGCTTGCCTCTTTAAGAATCACTTTATGTATTCCCCAATTGTAAGTCGCTTTGGATAAAAGCATCTGCAAAACAACTAAATGTAAATGTAAATGTAAATAAATGTTGAAAACATTCTATTTTCGTGGAAACAGTGTTACTTTTTTCAGGATTCTTTGATGAATAGAAAGTGTAAAAGAATACCATTTATTCGAAATAGAGATATTTTTATTAACATTATAAATGTCTTTACTGTTACTTTTGATTAATGCATCCTTGCTGAATAATAATAAAAAAAAAACATCTATTAAATTTAAAAAAATCTGACTGACCCCAAACTTTTAAACGGTAGCGTAAATATGAAAGTTATTATAAATATACCATACAAACAAATTAATCAATTAAACACTTTCTATTCCTTTGATTACTTGAGTGGTAAATATGTATTGAGTTTGATCAGCCCAGTGCAGTGGGGCTACCAGGCCCCGAATTCAATGCCGAGTGTCCACCCTCCGCCAAGGACAGCATCTACAAGATTACCCAGACCAGTGTATTTGTTGTCATCTCATTTAGTGCAGAATTGCTCGCAGATGGCTGAATTAAACAGTCATTGTCGAGGGCTCAGTTAGAGGTTGGCATTCGCCCCCCGCATACATTTATAATCAATTTTTCCTTCCATAAAAAAGCGGCTTTAACACTTACAAAAGGAAATACATTATGTCATAACTTCAGTGATGGTGAGAAATGCTTTTTCAGGCTATTCAGAATCGACAGACCCCCAAACCTGATTTTGAACAACCCTGCACGTGTGTGTCCGCTTTGTGAGCATTCGTCTATTTATCATCTCATTCACTATCATGCAGTTAATCCAATTTGAATTACAAAGCACTCGGTAAGTGTGCCATTTGCTTTTGTGCCATCTAAAAGGCACGATGAACTGAAACAGGCCATACATGTGTTGACTTATAACAAAATAGAGTGCATGATATTATCTGCATCATCTAACCAATCCAACTGAAAGACATGTTTAGTGGTGTATTGATCTTTCCCATTCTGATCTAAAATATGACTGAGATTGAAGCCACTGCAAATATAAATCATTAAGCCTGATGCAGTGACCTCTTTGAAAAACATTTAACTGTATTGGCACAGAGCGTATTATTTGATTCATAATTTTGCTTAGGGCACATAACACACTTTCATTTTTAAGTACCGCTGATGTATTGTTGACAACAGGATCAATCAAAGTTAAAGCCCATGGAAGACAATAGAATGTATTGGTGCTGCAGAGTTTAAAATTTAAAGGCCTCACCACATGAGTGACAGGTCACATTTAACACAGTCCTAAATCCAGTCAATAATCAAGCAATTGTGTTCAAATTGTTGGGTTATTGATTTTGTTAATGTGGCGGTTGAAACCAGGGAAAAAGACAGCAATGTTTGGAATGGAATTCTAGCCGAATGCTTACTGCATACTGCATGGAAAACACTGAATACTGCACACATTTTTTTTAAATCATGTAAATAAGTATTATGTAATGATAAATATTTCAAACAGTAGCAGCCTGCATGATTTGACCTTATTGAGGGAGTGGAATAAATGTACAGTTTACAAAAATTAGGAATGCAAAAAATATTGGTACCATATTAAATACTTTTTTTTTATACTGTGTACATTCTAATGTTGCAGTGACTAAATTCACTTGTCTTGTAGCATTTTAAATCATTTCAGTGTTTTATTTTTAATTTGAATTTATTTGGACAAAATTATATAGAATTTCATTATCAACCATTTATCGGGTATCAGCCACTTTGTAACAATAATTATCGGCTTATCTGTATCGACCAGAACTGTAATTACCAAGTATCCCTAAAAAAGTGCATTGCATTGTGGAATATAGAGTGTGATGGATGTCAGGGATGAATAAATCTCAGATAATGTAAAAAAATTCACAGCAGACACTGACATATGTAATCAAAAATTTGATTGCTCGCATTGCATATGTGCACTAAAGCATGAATAATAATATGCTTAATGCTTTTATATTATGCTGTAGTTTAAAGTCATTCTGTTTATGATCATGTGCTTTATTTGGTGTTGCAACTGCTGCACTCTTAAAAAATAAAGGTTGTTTAGTTGCATCAACGGTTCCATAAAGAACCTTTAATATCAATGGAACCTTTCCATTCCATTCTTTGTATTATATATATATATATATATATATATATATATATATTAGGGATGCACGATATTGGATTTTTGCCAATATCTAATATGCCGATAATTTTCAACTCATTTTGGCTGATAGACGATGCTGATACCGATATATATAATTATTTTTAATTTTGGTTAGTTTTTAACAAGATATTATTTGTTAGAATTAAATAAACAATAATAAAGTTATTTTATAATGATAGTACATTGAAGATTTGAAAATAACTATAAATAAACTATATATTAATGATGCAGTGGTAACCTTACCATTTTATTTTATGATTTAACATTAGTAAATGGTCTAAAGCAAAAGAGTTGTAAAAAATTCTGAAAATCTCATGATTTGTTTAAAAAATATAACATATAACACACTAATGAATAAATCAGTATATATAAAATTATTTAATTGAAGTGTCATGTTTGTGATTTTTTTTTTGTTCATGTAAGCTATAGCTTCTGACCTTTAAATCAAAACATACTCATGATTTTATGGCATCAATTAGTGTTTTATTTAATCAGAAACACAGTCTAAATATTATTTGTGTATTTTGCTTTCATTTTATTAGAAGTAGGTCAACAGCACCCCCTACGGAATTAAAACCCTGTACTGAGAGCGGGCATTAGGACCCGGGGAAGGCTGTCTGCCACTGCATGTGCTATTACTGTTTACTCTATCATACACCAAACACATTATTCTGTTAGTGCATTCTCAGTTTAAATGTAGAGATCCAAAACAGTGAATCCAATCACCATTCAGGCAAAACTTTGCTTCAAGAATGAGCCACAATGCTGACATGAGCTAATAGCACTGTTGACATGATCTAATCGCTAGCACACCCTGAGCACATGTGAGTTAATCTATTTCTCTTATTGGCAAGACATATCAGCATAATTTTTCATATAGGGATGATGCCGATATTTACATTTAAAGCCATTACCGGCCATTCCCATATTGAACCGATATCGTGCATCCCTAATATATATATATAGATACATTTTTCTTATCCTCCTCACTGACATGAAGGGAAATCCTAATATATTTCTACAAGATACACATTTATCCGGTGTAAATAACTAACATTAATTGGGTTCATCCAAAGCCCCATAAATCTGTATGATGTGTTAAAGTACACCGCTTCTTATTCTAAACCTCCCTGTGGACAGAAAGACTCTAAAAAGATGCTGAACTCTTAATGAAACAGGAAGGTGGTCTTTCACCAAAAACTCAGTAAGAGGAAGCTTTGGATTCCCAGCAGCAGAGACTTTAGTTCAGAACTGCATTTTTTATATATATAAAATATACACTGGGATGGATCAATATAGCTGAGAACGCTAGAGGGGGAGGAATCGAAGTGAAGACAAAAGTAGAGAAAAAGGGAGAAAAGAAGAAAACAGAATTAAAGCAGGGGACAGAGGAAAGGGCATTTATGTTATTAAAAGAGTGATAGAAACTCACAGAACCCATCTGTGAGAAAGGACGGATAAAAAAAAGGCAAAGGAAAGGCCTGAAAAAAGAAGGACAGGGTGTTGATTTTGCGTGATCTGAACATTAACACACAAACGGCCACATCTGTCGAAGAAGCCTTTCCTCCCTCTCATCCTCAGGCAATGTCAACTCGATTACCGCAGGGTTGAAAGAGACAAAGATCCATCCACATGACTCCTCATCCTTTTAGGCCCATCTGCAAAGCCAGGATCTGAGGCCAGCCCTGCCTGAAGAAAATCAAACCCTTTTAGAGCGAAGACAGAAAAATGCCAGGGTCGCCATGCTTTTCACTGATGCCGAGCTCTTCCTAAATTACCTTAAGCATATTTGTGGCAAATAGAATTCTGCCTCCTGACCTCCAACATTGTCCGTCTTCGGTGAAAGGTCTCTCTTTATTTTGCCATTTTTGTGAGGCGTCGATCTGAGTGCATCCCGTTCTCTTTTTCTATACGTGTTCAAATTTGGCTCTCGTGGAGATTTAACATGCGCTCTCTGACTTTTTGTGAATAAGGATATTAACAGCTATTAGCTCACAATCAGGGCAAAAAAATGAGGGACATATTTCTCATTATTTTTTAACTTGTCAGAGTAAAATCCTTCATGCTGTAAAGCTGTAAAAGTCTTTGTACTTGGAAGTAAAAGCTCATTCATCTTGCACTCTCAAGTGTAGACTGTATTCTTACAGCATGTTCGCGTTTCTCTATAGTGCAAAAGTCACAGCTTGCAAACTAGCAAAGCAGAAGCAAAAAAACACAATAAGAAAGTTACATATTTTGTTCATCTTATTTGGTTTTCTAAAATATAAATATATAAAATATAAAAAAATGCAATAAAAATATTATCATTGTCATTACAGTCCGAATCTATTCTTACACACTGTTCTTTTTAAAAATGTGTAATTTGCTTGCAACCTCAAAATGTTTATATCCCCAAACTACTTAGGACAGTACAAATGTTCCATGTTTGTCATATTCTGCACATGGAAACGTGTCATTTCTGTCAGTGTTTATAACATGTGTAGAAATACAAGCGGGGTTTAGAGGAGCATGTGGGGTGACAGCAAGAGCTCTGTGGATGGTGTTAGCAACATGCCAGATGCCCACATGTCATGGCCAGCACATCGCCTACTGACCCTAAGGCCGTCTAGCCACACTTGTGTGTCCATCCCTCCCCCTAACGCAGACGTCCCTCACTGCACACAAGTCTACATACAAATACGACAGACTAAAAGCATCTTCCTTCGACAGTATGTATGTGTATACTACCTGAAAAGTTATATGAAAAAGAACATATGACATATGATACAGATTTACATTAAAGACATGTTAACAAAATTTCAATTTCAAATAAATTCTATTCTTATTTTTATTAATTCACTTTTAATTTTTTTTAAGAATACTGGTAAGCAAGCATTTTTGGTTACAACTGACTTTCATTATATGGACAAAAAACTGAGGCATTTCTCACAATATCTTCTTTTGTCTTCTACAGACAAAAGAAAGCCATACAGTTTTGGAATGACATGAGAGTGAGTAAGTGATGACAGAATAAAAATTTTTGGGTGAACCGTCTCAAAAAAACCTTGCTCATAATTTACTGGAAAATAGCAGTATGAACATCCTTCTAAGCATCTCCTTTGGCGTTCTGCAGAAGAAAGTAAGTCATACAGGTTTCGAAAGACATGAGGGAGAGTAATTTCGGTGAACTAATCTTTTAAATACACAAGAGAGTAATGGAACATCTAAAAAAATGTGTTCATGTTCAGCAAGATTATGAAAAAACCCAATATCGTAAACTTCAATTGCCTTTTACAGTCTGACTCTTCCTCCCCTCATGTTTATTTCGGCATCTACACATGGGTCTCTCATCTCGTTCCTCATCTCATCTTAAGCAGTCATCTCATTCTCTCCCAGGTCACTCAGCAGCATCAAGAGACATCATCATAAACACAAGCAATCGGAGCGCGAGCGTGGCGAATCTCTCCAACTCCCCCATACGCAAGGTCTGGAGCTTTGAAGCTCTAGAACTGTTTCTGTTCCACATCTTTAAATATAACAGGAAGGATGCCCTAAAAAAAATCACATTATAACTTCTGTGGATTGCTGGATGCAAACACTCGCATTCCTCAACCCCCTCATATACACGCACAGTCACTCCTGGCTCTCATCTCCTCAATCTTTGGTTTCAAAGGGATGGTATACGGCAGAAGGACAGGGGGTTATATGCATTAGTACTGGTCAGTGCTCAAAGAGACTCTATCATAAATAATAAAGGGTCTGTGAAGGACATCCAGACTCTAGTTACCGGCTATGCACCGCGCCTCGCATCGCACCAGACAAACACAAGATTGTCATTTTTCATCCAGCGATGACCACCCTCTCTATCCGTATGATTAGTTGACGGCTTCAATTATCCCACGCGATGGAAGCAACATGCAGAGTGGTGGAGAATTTGTTTCGGGAATGTTTTTGATTGAACATTCATCCATACCTCAATGGAGAGCAGGTCACTGTTTGTAAATAGTGCATACTTTTTACATTCAGAATAATAAAAGAAAATGTTCTTTTCTTTGAATAACTTCTTCCTGATTGTTTTTTAGTCAAGAGGCGATGGGAAATATTAGAGCACATACACTACTCTGTTGAAATATGAACTAACACTACCATTCAAAAGTTAGGGTCAGTAAACATTTAAAAAAAAATTCATACATGTATTCAGAGAGGATGCTTTAAATTGATCAAAAGTGACAGTGAAGTCATGTATGCTACAAATGATTTATATTTCAAATAAATGCTGTTCTTTTGAACTTTCTTTTCACCAAAAAAATCCTTTTAAAAAAGTATTACAGTTTCCACAAAAATATTAAGTAGCATAACTGTTTTCAACAATGAAAATAATAAGAAATTATTTTTGAGCACGAAATCAACATATTAAAACGATGAAGGATCTTGTGACACTGAAGACTGAGTAATGATACTGAAAATTCAGCTTTGCATTTTTAAAAAGTATTTGGAAACAGTTCAATAATAATATTGACATTTTACAGTATTTTTTATCAAACAGATGCAGCCTTGATGAGCATAAGTGACTTTTTTTCAAAGCATTAAAAAAATCTTACAGACCCAAAACTTTTGAACGCTAGCGTACATGATGGTCTGAGTAAGATTCGATACTGGTTTTGGTGCCAGTGGACCAGCATAACCAGCAACAACCCAGTCTTTCTGATCAAGGATTAATAACAAATATAGCCCACTTTCTCTGAGCTTTTCAGGCAAGCTGACATTGTTTTTCAGGTAAAGTCTTTATGAATTAATTAAGTTACATTACAGCTGTTTGATTTCCAGAATGTTTTAAATTTTCTATTTCTAAAGATTTTTTTTTTAATTTTGAAAATTTGTGAATACATTGTAAAGAAAATGTAACATTTCATTAAAAATATTTAAGCAATGTATACTGTAAATATATATTGCTCATTCTTTTGAGGTATCAGGGAAAATATTGGCAGGGCACGTTAAAAAAAATGATACTATTAGTTTTAACTGGCCAAAAAAAATTAGGAAAAAGAAATCCTTATTACTACTGATGAAGCTGGTTGACCAAAGGAGGCTTGCTGGTTAAGCTACTGTTAAGCTACCAGCATCTTACACTGGAGACCAGCATCCAATCTCTGATGTGAATCATTTCTAAAAGAGCATGTACATTTTCACAATACATGGACAGAGGGGATAATTTCAGCTTTATGTGACAAAATTTTGCATTATAGTTGCATATATGTGAAATATGAACAACACCCAAACAATTAATTTAACAAGGCTCAGAAACTGTCACCATAAGATGCTGAAAGGCAGTTTGGAGATTAACTTTGAGCATGACACAAGAAACATTCACTTCAATCAGTGAATTCTTGTGGAACAACCCAAAAATATCTTCAAAAACAGCCCTCTGTCCTATTGAGCTGAAAATGCCTTCCTCCATCCATTACAAACTTAAGATGGAAGTGCCAATTAATTTCCCCTGTCCTCGCTGACCCTACCAGCAGCATGTTTCTAAAACAAAAGTGCACCCTGTACCGCTCCTGCCCAATCCCTGCAACCCCCCTTCCCTGCTTGAATAGCATCTTATCTGTAGCCGCTGGCGGAACAGACGCATTAGCGAGTGGATTACACATGCTTGGTAGGCATGCATTAGGGAGATGGGGGCAGATCCCAGCTCAAAGCAGCCAACTAAAGGCCTGAGCCTGCCCTATAATGAGATCTAACTCCTGAGGAGAGGCACTCGGGGCTAGTGCGCTCTATTTAAAGAGGGCCAGCCTCATTTAAAAGACTGTGTCTGTGTCACTTTATTACTTAACCTGAGTGAGGCACATCAAGGCCCTTTTGCATTAGCACCGAACCCCCTCCTCCCTATTTTCAGCTAAGCTGATTACACAAATATAAAGTGTGTGTGTGTGTGTGTGTGTTTATGTGGAGGGCCTTTGAGGGAGTATAACAGGCTAATGTGTATGTGCGTGCGCATTTATGTGCACAAACGAAGCCGAAAAAGGACCAGAACAAGCAACCAATGTGTTTTGCTTGTGGCTAGCCATTAAAACTCTATTGTCTTCTTTAGAGCTGCTTTATAGCTGAATCAAATTTGTTTCATAATTGATCAATTTTGCAACATCTACACTGTTACTGAACTGATTTGAATCAATGTTGAACTGACTTAAGCTGAAAAATGCCTTCTGTAGAGCTGCTTATAGCTGAATTGAACTTGTTTCATAATTGATTAAATTCACACAGTTATTGAACTGAACTGAATTGACACTGAACTGACTGGAGATGAATAATGACACTATTACACTAAACACAGAATTTGGATTTGTCTCACATTTGAAGTTTACATAATTACTGTTATTTTCTTGTTTACTACTGTGAAGCTGCTTTGGAAAAAAAACTGTTTTGTATAAAGCACTATAAAAATAAAGGTGTCAAGACTTAAAACACACAAATTTATGGCTCTAGGTTGACTTTTAGATGTTCTGCATTACTTTGAATGACAATTGATTGTCAAAACACATCTTCTTAGCTCAAAATACAATTTCCTGACTCAAAAAGTCGCGTGTTCCACTTGAATGGTACGTTCTCCTCTTAAAGAACAGTGCATTGAGTCATAAACCTTCTCCCTCTTCTCTTGTCTACAACAGATACATTTTCCTCTCAACCTCCCCCTCAATTACACAAATCAATACACATTTCTTTTATCTTTCGTGCCTTTTTTCCCCCCTCCCGTTCTCTCAGTTGAAGGTGACCCCTGGGCTGGAACGTGTCCTCCATTTCGGCAGAATCGGTATAAGTGCTGGCCATTTGGCGTGGACGTTAAGTGTATGAAATGAGTGGCCCTGTCTCTCTCTGGTCCTCTCCTCCTGACAGGCTGATGATAGAAGCGTCACATCCTGGGCCCGAATAAAATGCAAACTGACAAGAGATGAGGCTTTGGTGGCTGAATATAATGCCGGATTGTGCCTCCGAGTGCCTTATTATCTTGTCTTGGGATGCTGGAGAGGAGGCGGGTCTCTTAGAAAAGAGTAGACAGCCACTGTACATACACACACACACAAGCCATCTCCTATTCTGTGAGTAAGAGCGAAAAAACAGGAGTTTGGCCTCCTAACCACTGCTTTTTTATACCTGACAATAAATAGGGACGGGGTTGTTGGGGATGTTTGCATGTGATAGCTGGAGTGAAACCTGGAGAAATGAGCTTTTTAAAAGGCGGGGGAGGTCGAAAAACACTGGGAATTGAAAGTGAGAGGAAGAAGAAGGAGAAAGATGGTATTCTGAAGTCGACGGCCTTAAATTTAGTCATAATCTTGTTCCGAATGACACAAAAAAGGTTTAAAGCAGACAGTATAAACACGCGGTTGAGAACTAATCAGCCTCTTTTATCATAAACCCCACCCAAGCACGGTTGAATCAGTCAATGATTTTTAAGCACTTTTTGAATAAAAGCAGCTGGGTCTTAAATATTTTATAACCATAAATTTTTTTTTTTTACATTGTTTGTGTGAGTAGACAATGTTTTAATGTAAAACAAAATATGCCTAAATAACTATATTAGATTTAGAAGATATTTATAAAGCACTTTTCTTTCATCAGCACCCTTTAAAAGTATACAATAAAGCTTACTTCCAAGTAAATACAGTGGCATTCAGTTCAAATCTACTCCACCACATAAAAAAAAATATTGTTCGATCATCTATATATTTATCTCTCTCCATTGTCCACGCAACAAACTCTAATCATGTTTTCTTTGGGAGCTTTGACAAAGAGTTAACATCTTTCCCTAAAGATTGACAAAACCCACTGAATGTTCTATCCACATTGCACAAAGAGAGGCCCATCATATTCTCCATCTTCTCTCTCTGCGGCCCTTCATACTCCTGTAGAATAGACCCCCACCCCCTTCAACTTTTGAAAACAAAAGTCAAGGCCGGTCTTTTGCGTTTGTATAAAATTAGATTGCACATTTGTCCATACATGCACAAGTGATTCTTTGATGAAAAACATTTAGGCGACATTCTTGTTATCATCACCTACACTCAATCGGTGTTGAAAATCAGCCTAGGAAAGGGATGAAAAGAAGTCTTTTAATTTCCCCATTCTGTTGGTCAGATCTTTTCAAACAGGGGAGGCAAAAGCTCACTCAATGCCGCGGATCAATTTGTCGAGAATCAATTGAGTCGGTAGACATATGTATTGCACTTCTGTGACCTTTAAACGAACAGAACCTCCTTTGAGGGCAGCAGAAGATGATTTAATCAAACAATGTCTAGCCGTAGAAAAGAAATCACTTCAGTATAAATCCTCTTACGGAGGTGATAGGAAAAATACTGCCTCTTGAATGTTCAATATGAAGCTTTAAATTGAGATTGTAAGCATTTAGAATATAGACGCAGATAATGTAAATGCACCAAGCTTTACTGCATAACCCTAACCCAAATGCTAAATGGACCAAGTAAATGCATCAATTTTAGTGCATTTTTAACTTAAAACACACATTATGGTTCAAATTGATTCTAATTAACTGTTTTATTTTAATGTACTTTTTAATGATTTTAATTATTTCAAATATTGTTATATGTTTAACAAATAAGTATTTAATTCTAATGTAATTAAATAATTAAATATTTTAATGTATTTTTTATTATTTTCATTATTTAAGTTGTGTCTTTGCTTTCAATATAATAAAATATTTTTAAAAAGATAAATCTTTAAAAAAATATGCACACACACAAACATATATGATGAACGAAATTTAAGAAACATTTAACAAGAACAAAGAAAAAAACATTAACAATACATGAAAATAAGTGCAGCAACGTTCAAATAAAAAGAAAAACATAATATCATAATCTGCACTTCTTTTTCCTGTTATTTCACATCTTTCATTCTCAATTCTTTCTGTAACCAAAGTTCAATGACCTTTTAGGCATCTCTCTGATGGGCAACTGTGCCCAAGGACAGATTCAGCCATGCCCCGCTTGCCCTGAGCAGCCCCCTGGCACTGCCCACGGCCCATACTTGGCGTACCCCTCACAGGGCAGGAAAAGAGCAAGGATGCTCCATTTGGTGGCCTTAAAAAAAAAGGTCAATCTTTTTTTTAATAATGTTAAATACAGTCTGACCACATTCTAAAAAATGAGAAATGTATTGATTCGATAAAAACGGTCTGAAAAAGAATGTGCCTACATCAAACATGTGTGCGCGTGCATATGTGTTTGTGTAAGCGTGCAAAAAAAAAGAAGAGATTTTACAAAAAGAATAGATTGACAGATAGACAATGAGCTGTAAAGCTGAGCATAAAGAGAAAAAGCAACAAGCAAACAAAAGCAGGTTTGATGCTTATTAAAGAAAATTGTAACACTGGCATTATGAAACAGTAACTGGGCTTTTCTTGCCTTGGGATATTCTAAAAAATTCATCAGACTGACAGCGGGAACCATAAGACTGATCAGGGACTGACAGAGAGGTTCGGACGGGGATCAGACACAAACAGCGCCCTTGCCACTCCCCCAACTCCCAAAATCAAATCAGCAAAAAGACCCGCCATGGTGACACACCATCACCGTGGTGACAGCCTACACTGTGCCGCCCGCAGTCCCGCTCCCAAATCCATTCTCTCCAAAAATTCAGTCTACCGAGTTCTAAACTATGCGCCCCTCACAAACACACACACACATACACTCTTGTTATGTGCGTTTGCTGCACATAAGGGGGTAGCTGATGTTTGATGTATAATTCATCTCAAAACACCAAGCAATACTCTTTATTCTGTTCTTATAATATCTAATGTAACATAGCTTCAGTGATAGCTCAAACCGGACTGTAATGAGGACTGAGTACCTGAGTCAGTTAATCAAAAGCAAGGTTATTATAGAATGAAAAAACAATAATGCTTCATAATTCATCACTATGACCTTGGAATAATATATATATATATTAATCATTTACACCTGTAAATTATTTTTAATAGAAATAATGTAACGAAATAGAAAATGATTTACTTCTGTATTATCATACACAGAGGTGATATTTTAAAAGGTTGTGAATAAAAGCATGTATATTTCATACATTTCTAAAAATTAATTGTTTGGATTTTAATGTAGGTATAGAAGGCCCTCTGATAGCATTAAAAGTTTATTATGATCAGGTAAGCGGCAGGGGATCAAAATCTTTTATCATTAATGTAATGCTGTTAGTTCTAACATAGAGAGCGATAGAAAAGCTCCCTACGGGCATCAGTCAAACTATGAACACAGACAAGAGGAAGATGCAGTCACAGCTACTGAATATCAAACCTGAAGCAGAGAATCAAGCCTGACTGCCTGACTTCATTGCGTATATACTGAAATAATAAGCTTTAGAAATATGTATGTGATGAATTACCACAGGAATGAATGCATATAACAGCAGAACACATTCGAGGCTGAGTGCAAACACTTCTAAAGCATTTAAGTGTTCTGAGAAGGTCACTTTATTAGGCTGGATTTTCAATAAATTATTCTTCGCTCCTTTTTATGCATGTGGTCTTTTAAATTTATTTGAAACATTGTACTGCATCTCTGAGAACATGACGACTCTCTTTTACTAATGTAATTTTATGTGCATGTTCGCACTTGTGTTTCTATGTTCTAGCACTTTTTGAATAAAAGCAGCTGGGTCTTAAATATTTTATAACCATAAGTTTGTGTGAGTAGACAATGTTTTAATGTAAAACAAAATATGCCTAAATAACTATATTAGATTTAGAAGATATTTATAAAGCACTTTTCTTTCATCAGCACCCTTTAAAAGTATACAATAAAGCTTACTTCCAAGTAAATACAGTGGCATTCAGTTCAAATCTACTCCACCACATAAAAAAAAATATTGTTCGATCATCTATATATTTATCTCTCTCCATTGTCCACGCAACAAACTCTAATCATGTTTTCTTTGGGAGCTTTGACAAAGAGTTAACATCTTTCCCTAAAGATTGACAAAACCCACTGAATGTTCTATCCACATTGCACAAAGAGAGGCCCATCATATTCTCCATCTTCTCTCTCTGCGGCCCTTCATACTCCTGTAGAATAGACCCCCACCCCCTTCAACTTTTGAAAACAAAAGTCAAGGCCGGTCTTTTGCGTTTGTATAAAATTAGATTGCACATTTGTCCATACATGCACAAGTGATTCTTTGATGAAAAACATTTAGGCGACATTCTTGTTATCATCACCTACACTCAATCGGTGTTGAAAATCAGCCTAGGAAAGGGATGAAAAGAAGTCTTTTAATTTCCCCATTCTGTTGGTCAGATCTTTTCAAACAGGGGAGGCAAAAGCTCACTCAATGCCGCGGATCAATTTGTCGAGAATCAATTGAGTCGGTAGACATATGTATTGCACTTCTGTGACCTTTAAACGAACAGAACCTCCTTTGAGGGCAGCAGAAGATGATTTAATCAAACAATGTCTAGCCGTAGAAAAGAAATCACTTCAGTATAAATCCTCTTACGGAGGTGATAGGAAAAATACTGCCTCTTGAATGTTCAATATGAAGCTTTAAATTGAGATTGTAAGCATTTAGAATATAGACGCAGATAATGTAAATGCACCAAGCTTTACTGCATAACCCTAACCCAAATGCTAAATGGACCAAGTAAATGCATCAATTTTAGTGCATTTTTAACTTAAAACACACATTATGGTTCAAATTGATTCTAATTAACTGTTTTATTTTAATGTACTTTTTAATGATTTTAATTATTTCAAATATTGTTATATGTTTAACAAATAAGTATTTAATTCTAATGTAATTAAATAATTAAATATTTTAATGTATTTTTTATTATTTTCATTATTTAAGTTGTGTCTTTGCTTTCAATATAATAAAATATTTTTAAAAAGATAAATCTTTAAAAAAATATGCACACACACAAACATATATGATGAACGAAATTTAAGAAACATTTAACAAGAACAAAGAAAAAAACATTAACAATACATGAAAATAAGTGCGGCAACGTTCAATATATATATATAAATGCATAGGACAACTTTTAAAAAGTAAAAAATAAGAATAAGAATAAATCTGAATAATAAATAAAGAATAATAAAAATAAATAATGATAATAATAATATTGAATGTGTTGTTTTATTATTATTACTACAACATCAAGTGTCTTTTAAAGAGATTCAGTGTATATGCTGCTCCTGATCAAGAATGTACAATTCAGTCTGCTTAGATCTGAACTCCTCATGAGGCCGTGGAGCCACAACAATCACATTTCTCTCCCCCAGGCCTCTTCACTTTCTCTCATTTTATCTTCAGCCTAAGCCGAGGAGATCTCAAATGTGAAGAAATGTCACCCTGTATGACAGATGAGTGTGTGTGCGAGTGTGTGTGTGCGCGTGTACATTATATGTCTCCTGTTGCCTATTTGCCCCAGATTCTGTCACATTTTTCTGCTTTATGAACACCAACAAAAAAACTGGTCCCCACATACCGCATGGCTGCACCCCACCAAGCGTCACAGGAAAAGGACACTTCCTCCACAAGCTTTCCAAATTTGATAGATTAGCAGCAAAAATGCATTTTGAAATGCACAGGGTAACCTTAGAGAAGAAATTTTACAGTCTATAAAAAGCCAACTTATCTCTAAGGAATATATATGAATATATTGCATTCACAGAGACATAATTTGAGGTCACTCAGCATTTAAAACTAGTAAGAGAAACACATATATCGTCAATCTCCAATCTTATGACCCCAGATCCACCTACAACTGAACCACAACTTTTACCTGCTCGGCTCCAGCACTTTCTACCACAGCATCTCGCAAACACAAACAAACAAACACACTCTCGCCGGTGTTAAGTTCCCCTGCGCATTACCGTAGGTGTCACGCACAATAACGAGGAGGATGAAGGCTGGACTTACCATACATCTTCTCCTCCGAGTCTGTGTCAGCTGACAGCAGCAAGGGCTCCTCGTTGAGCTCGCTGTCCGGGCTGGCCGCTTTGTCGTCATCCCGCAGCTTGCAGACGTCCATTGTCTTTTAAAGAGATTCAGGGTATATGCTGCTCCTGATCAAGAATGTACAATTCAGTCTGCTTAGATCTGAACTCCTCATGAGGCCGTGGAGCCACAACAATCACATTTCTCTCCCTCAGGCCTCTTCACTTTCTCTCATTTTATCTTCAGCCTAAGCCGAGGAGATCTCAAATGTGAAGAAATGTCACCCTGTATGACAGATGAGTGTGTGTGTGTGTGTGTGTGTGTGTGTGTGTGTGTATACATTATATGTCTCCTGTTGCCTATTTGCCCCAGATTCTGTAACATTTTTCTGCTTTATGAACACCAACAAAAAAAAAACCAGTCCCCACATACCGCATGGCTGCACCCCACCAGCGTCACAGGAAAAGGACACTTCCTCCACAAGCTTTCCACAGTGGAAATTTGATAGATTAGCAGTTAAAATGCATTTTGAAATGCACAGGGTAAACTTGGAGAAGAACTTTTCAGACATTTAAACTCTATAGAAACCCAACTTAAATCTAAGGAATATATATCTAAATATTGCATTCATAGGGCCATCATTTGAGGTCAGTCCGCATTTAAAGTAAGAGTAAGAGGCACAAATACCTTCAATCTCCAACTTCACGACCCCAGATCCACCTACATGTGAACCACAACTTTTACCTGCTCTGATCCAGCACTTTTTTTTACCACAGCATCTAGTAAACACAAACAAACAAACACACTCTCTCCGGTGTTAAGTTCCCCCGTGCATGACCCCGGGTGTCATGCACAATAACGAGGTGAATGAATGCTGGACTCACCATACATCTTCTCCTCCGAGTCTGTGTCAGTTGACAGCAGCAAGGGCTCCTCGTTGAGCTCGCTGTCCGGGCTGGCCGCTTTGTCGTCATCCCGCAGCTCGCAGACATCCATATCGGCACGCAGAGGGAGCAGCGGTTTGCTCAGCTGCCCTGTGATCATCGGATCCTGGAGGCGAGTGGAGGAAGGACCAGGTCGGGAGGACAATGAGGGGGGAAAAAGGCAAAAGAAGTGATGTTAGCTTTGGTGCGCACTGGTTCACTCTCTGTGGGTCTCATGCGTACACATGCCCGCTCATTTCCTCGCTTTCTCTCTCTCTCTCTGCTTTCTGAAACTCACCACCTCTTCTAACACTTCCACCTACATGTGAACCACAACTTTTACCTGCTCTGATCCAGCACTTTTTTTACCACAGCATCTAGTAAACACAAACAAACAAACACACTCTCTCCGGTGTTAAGTTCCCCCGTGCATGACCCCGGGTGTCATGCACAATAACGAGGTGAATGAATGCTGGACTCACTATACATCTTCTCCTCCGAGTCTGTGTCAGTTGACAGCAGCAAGGGCTCCTCGTTGAGCTCGCTGTCCGGGCTGGCCGCTTTGTCATCATCCCGCAGCTCGCAGACATCCATATCGGCACGCAGAGGGAGCAGCGGTTTGCTCAGCTGCCCTGTGATCATCGGATCCTGGAGGCGAGTGGAGGAAGGACCAGGTCGGGAGGACAATGAGGGGGGAAAAAGGCAAAAGAAGTGATGTTAGCTTTGGTGCGCACTGGTTCACTCTCTGTGGGTCTCATGCGTACACATGCCCGCTCATTTCCTCGCTTTCTCTCTCTCTCTCTGCTTTCTGAAACTCACCACCTCTTCTAACACTCTCTATGGTAGCGCTTGCTCTCTCTCTGTCTCTCTCTTTTCTGATGGCTGTTGCTGCTGGTTGTAGTGCTGAAGAGCTCTTGTGGATTTTAGTTAAAATGCTCCACTTGTCAAATGACTAATTTTCATGAGTATCACCAAGAGCCATCAGCATTAAAATAGAACACTTAAGTTACATATAAATGTATCACAATTGTCAAGCAAAAAAAATTTGTTTTGTTTTAATTAACAAAAGTTTTTGCATTTAACAGTAAGAATGCAAATGAGAATTAAAATGTTGGTTTTTCAACCTTGGTTGTCAAGATGATATATGCATGCATTAATACTTTAACTAAAACAATCATAAAACTGCTCTTTGGGTCATCAAATCTGATTGGATGAGAACATTCAGCGTGAATATTGAGAGAATATGTAAATTAGAATTGAATGAAGTGGGCCATTACATTCTCAATGAAGTGCAGCTGATTCTTTCTCTAAGATATATACTCTAGTATTAATGCTTCAAATAAATTGCTTTAAATTAAACAATAAGAGACAGAATCAGAAGAATGATCAGCATGATTGTTTTATTTAAAGCATTTTATTTAAAGTATTAAAGTATTTTAGAGTTCTTCTAAAGAATATTACTAACACTTTCCGTATGATTTAAATACAATAAAATAATGAACTAAGTAATTTAAAAAAACAAATGAAGAAATTAGTTCAATAAATAAATAAGAACAAATACAGTATTTTTAAAATAAATTAAATTAAATAAATAGAAGCAAGAAAAAGTTATGCAACAAGAAACTTACCAGAAGGGTGCTTCCAGATTAAAGAGAAAAATATCTGAATTTTTATGCTCCAAAAATGTAACTTTGCTAAAATCCACGAGCAGTTAGAGCATGCCAGAGTGTTAGGTGAGATCAGTCAGTGCATGCTTGTCACAAAGCCCAAAAACCAGTGTGGATAACGCAGATACCTCAAGTGAGCACTGCTGGTGCGAGCCTGGGATTGCCTCTGGAGACTTGCTCGAGATGTCACCTCTACTCTCTCTCTCTCTCTCTCTCATGCGCTTCAGAAGTACCTCCCCCAACCCTTCTGATGGTGAGACACACGAACAAATGTGTAGACATACGGAGGGCAAAAAAGCAGCTTTTCTCTTTTTATGCTCCCTTATTTACAGAGTCATTTCTTCCCAAATGAGACTGAGATGGGGGCCAGGTGATCCGTTTGGATCAAGCACCGTCACTGGGTTTCTGCCCCACTTCTCTTCCTCCTCGGGGTGGTCGATGAACGGCAGCCCGTGGGGCCTCTGTTAATGTGCTTATCAGACGGAGTGCATGAGAGTTTGATATGGCACATGATAATCTAGGAAAATGTTAATCAATAGGAATAGTTTAAGCTGTCATTCGCGGTGCGGCCCGCTTGGTCAATACTCATATGCTTTGCAACAATGTCTCTTGTGATCGCTTCACTGGAGTTTTTCTCAGTGCACTTATGCACAAGTGACTCACCAACGCATCAGTGTGCCCCTCTATTTCGGAACGGCGCTGAACGAGGGAGCTTCTAACACTGCATTCATTTAAAGCACAACATCCATCCATCCCTCCTCCCGTCCCTTCTCTCCCCTTTGAGCTGCCTGATAGGTCCAGTGGAGGGCAAAATTAATACCTAATTGAATTGTGAAGTCATCAAAATAATCAATACTTTTTTTATTATTTATTCTTTACAGTCTGTTGACTGAACAAGAGCTGTGAGAGGGGGGAGGGGTCGACAGGCCTGAGAGGATGCAATACAAAGTAATTTTCACCATAGGCTGCTGGAGAAGAGAGGGTACAATAAAACAGAAGGAAAAATTACAAGAAAAAGAATGAGGGAAGAGAGAATGGGAATTTTTCCTCAAGTTATAACCAGATGTCAACATTTTCTGAAGAAAATGCTTGTTTTCACCACGATTCTATAGGGTGGATGCCAGGGTGTTGCTATTTAGTTGCTAAGGTGTGTAAAGGTGATGATGCACGGGACAACTTTTTTGAGCAATGTTGCTTGGGCACTTTCCTATTGAGAATGAGCAACAAATCTCTATCTGGATACTTTTTTATCAGTCATGGGCCCTGTGTCTCACCTGGTTGCCCGTTGACAGCAACATTGCTCAAAAAGTTACCCCGTGATCATCAGCCTAAGGTCTGAAAGGTTAGTTCTTGGTAGTTGCTAGGTGGTTGCTAATTGTTAATTTTTTTAATAATTTAATATACTCTACTGTCCAAAGGAAAGTTTAAAAAAAAAAAGAAATTACTACTTTTGGACACACAAACTGTTCTTTTGAACTTTCAATTCATGAAAATATACTGTAAAAAACGTATCAAGGTTTCCACATAAATATTAAGCAGCACAACTCTTTTCAACATTGATAATAATAAGAAATGTTTCTTTTAAAAAGCAAATCAGCGTCTTAGAATGATTTCTGAAGGATCACGTGACACTGAAGCCTGGAGTAAAGGCTTTACCATTACAGAAATAAATGACATTTTAAAATATATTAAAATAGAAAACAGTTATTTTAAATACTATTTCACAGTTTTAGAGTTTTTACATTACTTTTGATCAAATACATACAGTCATGGTGAGCAAAAGAGACTTACATTTACATTTAATCATCTAGCAGACGCTTTTATCCAAAGCGACTTACAAAAACAACTTAAATTTCAAAAACAATAAAAAAATCTTACCAAACAGTAGTGATTTTACATTTAATCTTTTACTATTAAAATTTCACTTTAAACATTTGTTATTGTTTTTGTGCGCTATTTGCTGGTGCCAGTACAAATCAAATTAAAGCAGTGACATTCCTCTGTTATTTTTTTCTCAAAAAGAAAATAGTATCATAATATAAACCATCTAACATCAAAGCGTCTATCTCAAAGTCCTGCCTTCTCTCGCTCACTTTTTCTCCCCAGTCTCTCTCTCACAGTTAATTACACTAATGAAACAGGGACTCCCAGGGCAGTTCTTCATGCCAAAGAGCATATGTGAAGGGACCTGGGGAGTGTGTGCGCGTGTCAATGTGTGTGTACCGTATGCGTGTGTGTTTGGGATCGCCTTACTCTCTCTCGGCCACACAGGAGAAGAAACAAGAAAAAGCACTCGAGCCCCTATCCCTCCCTTTCTCCTTTCGCCTACTCTGAGGGTCATTTCTAAACCTTTTCCCTCATAAGATATCCATGCTAATTGCTAATGGCCTTAGCTGCCAGGGTCTCTGCAGTCCCCCGGGGCCACAAAAAGGGTCTCAGAATGGTCCAAAGACCCCTGAATAGTCTTCTGATCACACATTCCATTTGCTATATATATATATAAAAAGTATACTATTGTATACAATACTATACTATATATTAAATATAAGTATATACTCTGAAAGTACACAAAGTGTTTTCAAATGTAAAAAAAAAACAAATGTTTACGTAGCATAGGGCTGCAATAACTAATTGATAAAATCACTGATTATCTTTAATGGAAATAATCAACACACAAATTTGATTAATGATTAATCACGTCTATTAATCGACTGATTACACACTATATGCACAGAAAACATTTGCCAGTCACGTCACTTAAAAGCAGTCTTCTAACATTTCTATAGACAAAACGCATCTGGAAAACAGCAGAGGACGCAAAGTGCAAATCCAAGCTTTCCTAAACACAAAAAAGCTTTATATCAAGCGTTTCAAACAAAAGCATATATTGTAGTTTAAAGTGGCTTGCCATTTCATGTGCTTTAACAGATATGAGTGCTCTTTAATGCATTTGAGACCCATTTTCCTCAGGGTATAACGCCAACCCATGCATGTGCGCCACACAGATGAAGCACAATAATTACGTATAAAATACACATTAGTCTAAAACATTTCTTATTAAACAATAAGATTAAAATTTTACATGTAACAAGTATTAGTATTTTTATGAGAGCAGAATGGAGTATACATGTAACATAATTACCTTCAGGCGAGTGAATGTGTCTGTTCCTTGAACGAGTTAACATTTAATGTTTTTGTTTATTATCATTTTTAATTTAGTGATTTTAAATGTAAACAGTTGTTGTTTTTTTGGTTTAGAATGTTTGTTTTAACTATTTTTGCACAACGCATTGCACAGCTTACTGTACACAGATTCAGTAACTATAGCTTTCAAACAGCACATCTTTGAAGGACAACATATAAAGTATGTTTTTTTAAATGGTTTATTAATATATTTTTTTCATTCAATTAATCAAAGAAATAATCAATGGATAGAAAAAGAAAGTGAAAGTGAAAAAAAAGTTAATTGATTATCAGTATAATCTTTAGTTGCAGCCACAGATTAATATTAAATCATTAATTTATAATAAAGTTACTTTTCTGATTTTCATTATAAAAAGTGGGACACTTTAATAATCTTCATCATTATTATTTGTACATACTTCCATACAAGTTAAGGATGAACTAATGCTGCTTTTCTAATAAGAGACAGATATGCCTATTATGACAAAAAAAAGATGGTTAAGTCTTTGTATTCCCCCATCTATATTTCACATAATATTTCAAATCAATTAATTTGCATAAGTGCACAAAATCTCGTTATGTCCGTACAATTTAAATATTTATGTAGAATGACCTCTAATTGATTTTTATTTCCAGGAAAATTGATGCATGGCTGAATTTATTGTGCATTTATCAAAGAAACAGCCGGACTCTCTGTGATGCTGCTCAGATGAATCTACTTAATTGACTAGGATCAGAGAACAGTGAGAAAATGTGTCATAACCTATCAAAGATGAGTGCTGGAGAAAGCTGTGATGCTTCCGACACTATCAGGACCCCCTCAGATAAATATAAAGAGCCAATGATTGTTCAGGAGAGTGAGATTGTTTGCATGAGGGATTTTTCGCTTCTTTTTATTTATTTATTTTATTTTGTTACATCGATCTCAGAGCTGACCTTATGGTGCATCAAAGTCTACAGGAGCTAATCTGGCCTCTGTATTACTAAAGATATAGTGTTCAAGACAGAAGAGGGAGGAAAGAGACAAAAAATAGAGAGAAACTGATGGAAGTGGTATTCACATGTGTTAGTGAGAGAGATTAAAAAGAGGAAGTCCAAATACTCACAGAAGTATGTAGGCTACTCAAAGGTCTTCATCAGCATGCTTCCATGGTCGGTCACTGACGGAAACATTATCTGGACTTTCACTGGCTGCCAGACAGTGCAGGTCTCAGAGCACGTCTGTTGTCTGACACTGACAAATAGTTTTTAATACCTTGAATTTCCAGCATCTTCTGCCTAGCATACATAGAGGACAACAGACATCAGAGTGTACGGATACATACAGTTGCATGCGCATGTAAACATTCTCAGTCAGTGGTAAAAATCTACTGTCTTGGTAGCTATGCAAAGGTAAGCAACACTATTATTATTATTATTATTATTCATTAGGTGCATTGGGTTTTGTCACAGACTTCACAAATCAGATTAATTTCTTACTTGATATTGATTCGTTTGGATATCTCGCAACGAATGTGTAAACTATGCAGGGAACCCTGTCAGTATATATAATATTAAACATTATCAAGACAGTCCAAATTCATTTGCTGTTTATAGATAGATAGATAGATAGATAGATAGATAGATAGATAGATAGATAGATAGATAGATAGATAGATAGATAGATAGACACTAAAAAACTGTTGTATAAAAACATTTAAATGATGATATAATTATGTGTCAGAGACATGATATATTTCGGTAAGCTGTACTGTTTCTTTCAACACACCTTTTCTGATGTTCATTCATGTTTATTTCGTGCTACAACTAGTAGTAAATAAGAAGAGATGATCGATTCACATGCCGCGCTGCCGCTTGAGACGCTACAGCGGTCTGACACGTGATATTAACCTCTTAAGCATCACCCCCCATTTTTGAACAGACGTGAAAGTGCACTATCCAAACTTAAATTGTTATAATTAATGAATGCTTTGAGGGTTGGACTCTTTTTAAAGAAGACAATCAGCATTTTATTGTAGAAGTGGAATGATTTCGAAATATGAAAATATCAAAAAGTTATAGAAGTTTAAATTTACTGTAAAGAAAATGCACTGTACTATTTTTATTTTATTTTATATAAAATAAATATTTTTCTTAACAGGTTTTACTCTAAAATTGCTATAAAATAAAGCCTTATGTCTAAATAAATTATGTTCCAAATTTGAAGTTAATAGAAAAAAAAGAGGTTCCTGTGAGATTTCATTTAGGGAGTTATACCACAAACAGCCACCAGGTGACACCCAAACTCCATTGAAATATTTTTGACGCATTTTTCTGTCACAAATATCTACATTTCTCTGTCAATATTACATCTATCACAAAAGCTTGAGACTCAGACCTTTCCGACGATATGTTTTTTGTCTAGATTACAAAAAGTTTCTATTCTAAAATACCGTAATACATTTTGTAATCTGACACTTGATACCGCCCACTTAGGGGGAGGAGACCGCCAAAATATTTTAAAGTACCACTTCCATGGTAACGCAATGTCCGATTTCAAAATGGTTTTCACAGGATGAATTTTGAGGTTTAAAAGAGCATCAAAACCCTAGGCTATATCTATGGTCAAAACCACTGATCTATAATAGACAGATTTTAAAACTTTATCGTTATCATTATACTTATCATTCCTGGTGTGAACGTGCCTTAAAGGTTCAATCTTTGAATTTAAGAATGAATATCGGTTCATCAAAATGAAGACTGATTAAAAATCTATCAACCAATGCCTCTCCATGTTAGAGATGTGAACAAACCTTTAACCATTAATATTAAATTTTGCCACTTAAATCATTTGAATTATGGACTTTATACTTTAAATTGTGTGGTACAGTATGTGTGCTAGTAATTCTGTTAACAATAAGCTTATCATTATCTATCATCTTTTCATAAAAAAAAATATATTTTTTTTTTTTGTAAATATTTTATTATATCTTTTCATGTGACAACACTGAAGAAATGTGAGTGCACAGTAGGGTTGGGTATCGATTGGGTTTTTTACAATACCGGTGCCAAATCGATACTTTTAAAACGGTGCCTGTGCCTAAACGGTGCCTGAACCGATACTTAAAAAAAAAAGAGCCACAAAAATATATATATATATATACATAGCATTCACATGCTCCTCGGATGCTCTCATTTCCTGAGTTGTGCTTCCCTTACTCTAAGGCTAATTGATGTATTTCACGATGTGGGTCATTATTTAATACAAAACAATATTTAATACAAAACCACACATAGGGCTCCAGACTTATTCTTCCCACTGGTCGCTCTTTTGCGACTAACTTTCTCAGTTGGTCGCACAAGCACATGATTCGGGCGCAATATTTTGTAAATTTATTTATTTATTTATTTTTATTTTTTGCACTACAACATGGGATTAATCAATGCATGCTTTATCATAGTTTATAGTTATATGGAAACGAAAGTGGTTAACATTCAACCTGTTCTTTTTCATCAGAATTTGTGATTTGAATTTTGTGAATGGGAGTTCCTCTTTTACTGTGTTATAAGCAGGGCTTTGGGTGCTTTCACTTTCGAATTCGTGATCTTGTCACTTTTTACAAGAAACCGTCTCGGGTTACTTATGTAACCATGGTTCCCTGAGTAGGGAACGAGACACTGCGTCCTCTAGGGGGCGC
>NW_015505820.1:570839-572653 GCF_001515645.1 Sinocyclocheilus grahami
AGGACGCAGTTCGAAGTTCCCATGAAAGGGAACATAATTGTCTGTTTTGCTTACATACACCTTTCACTTTTTAAGACTAAAACAAAAGATGGATTCATGGTTAATCTTAATTAAAAAACACAACAACAATAAAACAGTAAGATACAATGACAAACTAGCTTACAAAAAGTTTATTAACAAAAACGAATAAGATGAGGCATGGCATACACCACATGCTGTAGTATTATATACCGACTAATAAATTACAGAACGTTTAGCAAACACTGAGGAATCAAATCAAAAAAATAAAAATAAAAGAGAGCCTCCTTACCATGCAGTGAGGTAAACAGCAAAGATAACAAGCTTTAAAAAAAAAAAAAAAAAAAGTTGGTTTTCCCCCTACATGAATATCAAAATTTTCACCCTCTCTGGTTTAAGAAGCTTTTACTATTAATTAAAAGTCTTTTACTTTATTTTAGCTTGAAAACCAACCATCTTTCCTCAATATTTGCGTCATTTTTGCTGCGCGCACCTTCACGCTTGTGCTGACGCCAGTATAAACCAGGCTCTACACTCGAAGCGCTGCAGCTCAGATGAGTAGCGCGGTTTCGTTATGCTTTCAATTTCGCTTGCCGTTTGATGTTTCTCATATGCAACAAAAATGACAGTGCTTATGAGTTGAACAACGCGGTGGTCGCGACAGTGCGACCGCACACAAAATGTAGTCGCACAGGCAAAAAGAATGGTCGGTCGCAGTCTGGAGCCCTGTAATGTTTCTACTGTATCTCTGTCAATCACGCTGACATTTAGTTAAAATGAGTGAATTGACTGAGTGCTGTCTGTAACGGTCTTTACTCAGTTCTGTGAATGACTGTATGGTTTGCCACATGCACTGTAATATGTTTTATATTAAATATAAAATTTTCAAATGAAAATAGCACCATGATCGTTTTATAAAGTATACGTTCATATGTGCAAAGGGCTAGATTTTCACTGGAGGAAACAGCTGTGGTGTGATGAGCGGTGAACGCAGCGAAAACTTTACAGTAAAGCTGTAGACGGATGTACTGTTACTTCCTCTAACAGTCAAAAATCTGGGTGTTACATTAGATAGCAACTTGTCTTTTGAAAATCATATTTCCCATGTTACTAAAACAGCATTCTTCCATCTTAGAAACATTGCCAAGTTACGAAACATGTTACCTGTTTCTGATGCAGAAAAGCTAGTTCATGCATTCATGACCTCTAGACTGGACTACTGTAATGCACTGCTAGGTGGTTGTCCTGCATCTTCAATAAACAAGCTACAGGTAGTCCAAAATGCAGCGGCTAGAGTCCTTACTAGGTCAAGAAAATATGATCATATTACCCCAATTTTACAGTCTCTGCACTGGCTACCTATTAAGTTCCTTATCAATTACAAAATATAATTACTTGTCTACAAGGCCTTTAATGGGTTAGCTCCTGCATACCTAACTGGTCTTCTACCATGCTACAATCCATCACGCTCCCTAAGGTCGCAAAACTCTGGACTTTTGGTAGTACCTAGGATAGCAAAGTCCACTAAAGGAGGTTGAGCTTTTTCGCATTTGGCTCCCAAACTCTAGAATAGCCTTCCTGATAACGTTCGGGATTCAGACACACTCTCTCTGTTTAAATCTAGATTAAAAACACATCTCTTTGGCCAAGCATTCAAATAATGCATCTCATAAACTTTTACTGCAGTCATAATCTTTTACTGCAGTTATATATGATCAAATGCACATTATTATTCTTTAGCTTGGGTTAAACAAATCAATTGTGCTTGGTTGGAACAGCAGCTACACTAATTATGT
>NW_015505820.1:573039-575565 GCF_001515645.1 Sinocyclocheilus grahami
TATGAAACATGATACCTGTTTCTGATGCAGAAAAGCTAGTTCATGCATTCATGACCTCTAGACTGGACTATTGTAATGCACTTCTAGGTGGTTGTCCTGCATCTTCAATAAACAAGCTACAGGTAGTCCAAAATGCAGCGGCTAGAGTCCTTACCAGGTCAAGAAAATATGATCATATTACCCCAATTTTACAGTCTCTGCACTGGCTACCTATTAAGTTCCGTATCAGTTACAAAATATTATTACTTGCCTATAAGGCCCTTAATGGGTTAGCTCCTGCGTACCTAACTAGTCTTCTACCACGCTACAATCCATCATGCTCCCTAAGGACGTAAAATTCTGGACTTTTGGTGGTACCTAGTATAGCAAAGTCCACTAAAGGAGGTAGAGCTTTTTCGCATTTGGCTCCCAAACTCTGGAATAGCCTTCCTGATAAAGTTCGGGGTTCAGACACACTCTCTCGGTTTAAATCTAGATTAAAGACACATCTCTTTGGCCAAGCATTCAAATAATGCATCTCATAATCTTGTACTGCAGTTATATCTGATCAAATGCACATTATTATTCTTTAGTTTGGGTTAAACAAATACATTTTGCTTGGTTGGAACAGCAGCTACGCTAATTATGTCTCTATTAGTTTCTCTGTTTTTGCCAAGGGATTGACATCCCGTGGTAACTAGGATTTACACAAGCTTCAGTCTGGATCCAGAACACCTGAGAAGAGATGATGCCAACCCCTCAGAGGACCTCAGATGATGCCAACCCTGAAACAACATAAACTACCACATTTTGCTATACGTTTGATTGCATCATATAATAATTGCTGTTAATAATGTTCATCGTCTGTTTGATTACGTCTTTAATTGATTTTTCTGTATATTTCTGCCATATGTACATTAACTGACAGTCACCACTGATAAGCTACCACTAAATATGGTAGAAACTTAATTTGCTGTAAAGTTGCTTTGCAATGATTTGTATCGTGAAAAGCGCTGTACAAATAAACTTGAATTGAATTGAAAGTTAGATGGGAAACCGATTTCTTCCTTTTGTAAACTGTATTTATGGCAAATAACTGCACAGATACAGATATTATAACAATCTATCGATAAACACACACCTTGTGTCCTCTATTTCTGTTTGAGTCCACTCGCGCTGCGCTGCCGCGGTCCGCGGATTGAAGAGTGCGCTGAAAGACGGAGAGGAGACGAAGTCTGCCACCGTTTTCATATGAAATTTAAAGGGGACTGACTCTGAGGCGATCACGAATTTGTGTACAGTTTACGGCACTAATCGCTATAGCCCCGCTAAAAATGGCCTAGCGACGCCCATGCTTCTTGCGTCTATTTCGGAGAACCAGGACAAATATTTCAATCGATGGCTCAGGCATTCATGTGGCATCAAAATGAGGCACCGAAATCTGTGTTCTGATTCGGTTCTAGTACATACCGGTTACATAGGTACCGGTGCCATATTGGCAGCGGGATTTGGTACCCAACCCTAGTGTACAGCTTGTATAACAGTGTAAATTTGCTGTCCCCTCAAAATAACTCAACACACAGCCATTAATGTCTAAACCGCTGGCCACAAAAGTGAGTACACCCCTAAGTGAAAATGTCCAAATTGGGCCCAAAGTGTCGATATTTTGTGTGGACACCATTATTTCCCAACACTGCCTTAACCCTCTTGGACATGGAGTTCACCAGATCTTCACAGGTTGCCACTGGAGTCCTCTTCCACACCTCCATGACGGCATCATGGAGCTGGTGGATGTTAGAGACCTTGCGCTCCTCCACATTCCATTTGAGGATGCCCCACAGATGCTCAATAGGGTTTAGGTCTGGAGACATGCTTGGCCAATCCATCACCTTTACCCTCAGCTTCTTTAGCAAGGCAGTGGTCATCATATTGGAATACTGCTCTGCGTTATCAGGTTGGAATACTGCCCTGCAGCCCAGTCTCCGAAGGGAGGGGATCATGCTCTGCTTCAGTATGTCACAGTACATGTTGGCATTCATGGTTCCCTCAGTGAACTGTAGCTCCCACCACCATGCTTGACTGTAGGCAAGACACACTTGTCTTTGTACTCCTCACCAGGTTGCCGCCACACACGCTTGAAAGCATCTGAACCAAATAAGTTTATCTTGATCTTATCAGACCACAGGACATGGTTCCAGTAATCCATGTCCTTAGTCTGCTTGTCTTCAGCAAACTGTTTGCAGGCTTTCTTGTGCATCATCTTTAGAAGAGGCTTCCTTCTGGGACGACAGCCATGCAGACCAATTTAATGCAGTGTGCGGCGTATGGTCTGAGCACTGACAGGCTGACCCCCCACCCCTTCAACCTCTGCAGCAATGCTGGCAGCACTCATACGTCTATTTCCCAAACACAACCTCTGGATATGACGCTGAGCACGTGCACTCAACTTCTTTGGTCGACCATGGCGAGACCTGTTCTGAGTGGAACAGGAACGGTCTTGTTAAACCGCTGTATGGTCTTGGCCACCATGCTGCAGCTCAGTTTCAG
>NW_015505820.1:576345-604335 GCF_001515645.1 Sinocyclocheilus grahami
AGAAGAGGCTTCCTTCTGGGACGACAGCCATGCAGACCAATTTAATGCAGTGTGCAGCGTATGGTCTGAGCACTGACAGGCTGACCCCCCACCCCTTCAACCTCTGCTATGCTGGCAGCACTCATACGTCTATTTCCCAAACACAACCTCTGGATATGACGCTGAGCACATGCACTCAACTTCTTTGGTTAACCATGGCGAGGCCTGTTCTGAGGGGAACCTGTCCTGTTAAACCGCTCTATGGTCTTGGCCACCATGCTGCAGCTCAGTTTCAGGGTCTTGGCAATCTTCTTATAGCCTACGCCATCTTTATGTAGAGCAACAATTCTTTTTTTCAGATCCTCAGAGAGTTCTTTGCCATGAGGTGCCATGTTGAACTTCCAGTGACCAGTATGATAGAGTGAGAGCGATAACGCCAAATTTAACACACCTGCTCCCCATTCACACCTGAGACCTTGTAACGCCAATTGGGCCCAATTTGGACATTTTCACTTAGGGGTGTACTCACTTTTGTGGCCAGCAGTTTAGACATGAATGGCTGTGTGTTGAGTTATTTTGAGAGGACAGCAATTTTACACTGTTATACAAGCTGTATACTCACTACTTTACATTGTAGCAAAGTGTAATTTCTTCAGTGTTGTCACATGAAAAGATATAATAAAATATTTACAAAAATGTGAGGGGTGTACTCACTTCTGTAAGATACTGTAAGTGGGACCCAAGCCTTACCTAGACACCAGAGTATCATGGAGAGTGGGCCCTGTTGATCTGGGTTAGTAGCAACCACCCTAACAGCATAGCAACACAATAAAACACATTCAGAAAACTTTAGAAGTTATGGCTGCCTATGGCATCATCTCTTGGCGCAGCATCGATTCACAAAGCCAATTTCAGTATGTATCTACAAACTCCTGCAGTGCGATCCTGCAACGATGCAAACTTTGCAGATGAATCCGTGCATGTATACCAACCTGAGAAACATTTCCTTCACAATATTTCAGCAATTCTCTCACATGCACTTTTGTTTGTTTGTTTGTTTGTTTTGAATCAAAACTAGCAATGACTGATTTTTGAAAAGATCAACTCGTTTGAGTCTGTCCTTTTTAATTTGTTTTTTATTTCATTCTGTAAAAAGTACAATAGAGTACAAAAAAGTGCTAGATTATGCGAGCATTTACTTACAAACAAACACGTGTCCTATCTAATGATAATTACATTTAAAATTCAGCTCTCAGTAATTAGCATGCAATCAGCAAAATATACTAGATATACTGTACATTATGTATTTCTTCCAAATATATAGTAAATTCACACTATTGAGTAATTTAGTGTAATAAAATGCAGCATTATACTCGCAAATTATATTTAAAAATAGTGTTTTCCTGTATCTACAGTAATAATGGTATATACCTTATTTTATAAAACCACTGTAAAATTACAGCAACTGGCTGGCAACCCTGCTGCCTTTACTGCAAATTTAGCTGTCATAGTAGCTTGTGTTTTTAAAGACATTCCTGAGCAATTGCAACTGTGTGTCATGTAAACAAGTCTTTGTTTGAAGCCTATAGCACTGTGACAAGTTATTTTATATTAATGTTCCACAATAGTGCTGAATAAATGGTAAAATGTTGCCAAATATGGCAGGATTGGCTCTCAACCAAAAGCACCAAATTTCAATTCACAAAGTCAACCCCCATCCAGGTTCACACACACAAGAGGTGAGAAAATGTGATTATCCAAAAGGCCTGCTAATTCAGTATGAAGGAAGAGGCCACGATCAATAAATCATTGCTAAGTAGATTGTAAAGAAAAAAAAATATCCTAAGCTTGGTGACAGTGCATTAGTGAATCATAGGGAAAAAGACAGAGAAGAAGGGTTCAATTTCAATAAATGAAAACCCCTTCAACACCTACTTTGACTAATTGCAAGCATCTAATTTATAAAATTTTTGGTTTATCTGTTTGCATTTAGAGGTCTAAACATGGTGCCTTCAGTTTGCATTTAGAATGCAATAAAAATGAAAAGAAAAAAGTATCTGTTTGTTAATAAAAGAGAGAGGGGACAATGAGAAAAAAATTTATTTTTAAAATTAGTTCATTTGATTAGATTTTTTTCTTTTTGTGCTTGGCCATTAATTCAGTCGAGACACAGGTAGGACACTTTGGCAAATAGCTACTCCCCGACATTTAGCAGCAAGCCACGGAGTACCACTGACTGCTCTAAATTTACCACTTCACTGAGTTTTACATGCCATGGTCATTAACTGTGTAATAAATACTAATTGCCACTGAGGGCATTGGGCCAGCTCTGGGGTGCATCCTAATTATAGGGAATAGCTCTGTAAGTGAAATAAGACATTGTCTTTCTCCGGTGGGAGATAATTGTGTGGTTCAGGCCCAATTCCCACATTAAACGAGAATTATGTACCATATTAGTCCTCTTTTCATGGAAAATTAGTATCCCTTTGGTCAGTTCGGTGCCACGGATGTAACGAAGAGGCTTGTTTGTGATTTATGCTGTCATGAATATAAAATAGCTAATTTAATCAAAAAGTAAGCATGCAGTTTATCGTGCATAAGATAAAGGGTGTTCATTACTTAGAGGTTTGATTAAGGAATAAATATAGTATGTTCAATTAATAGGAAAATATGAGTTTGAACTAAATAGGCCTAATTATACTGTATCAGAATTAAATGGACTAGCAAGCAATGGCAATTTGTTTACTCTTGATGTCCTTATTCTGGGTACAGAATAAAAATTAGTTTTCTTAATAAATAAATAAAAGTGTCCACAATAAAGGAAAGAAAAAAAAACATGTGCCAAGGTCCTACAAGTGTACTTGTAACGTAAGAGTCGTGACAACGGAGTTGGATCCAAATGCATGCTTTATTATAAAACATGGTCAGAACAGGCAGGGTCAAAATAACAGCAAACAGTAGCACACAAGGTAATCCAAAAACAGGGCAGGCAGCAAACAAACATAACACATAAACAGTCCAAGATCAAAAGACACAAAGGCAAGGCAAGGCAACATGAAAGACAAGAAAACATTACAGCCTGATTGGAAATGGGGTGTGTCTGTAAATTAGTTCAGGGTTATGGGAAATGGAGTCTGGGGTTGAGTGGCAAAGGTGAGGGATGGAGTGCCCTCTCCGCAGAGCTCATGGGAACTCCAGCTGGTGGAGTGGCCACGCAAGGAGTGGCTTCCAGATGCTCCTTAACAGGAACAGACATGAGTCCTGGGGAGGTGGAGCGGAGGCGGAACAGGGGGAGGGATGGAGGGCAAGGTCCATGTCCATGTGGAAGTGGAGGAACAGGGGACTGAGGCAGAGCCAGAGCAGCCTGAGCAGGGTGCCAGGGTGGAGCTGTGTATGACAATCCCCACGGGGGAGCAGGTGACCACCAAGGTGGATCAGACATAACTGGAACAGAAAGCACATAGAGGTTAACAGAGGCCTCTGCGGCCGTAACAGGACGGCCAGACAGTGCACAGACGGTCTCTATGGTTGTGACAGCACAGACTGAGAGTTCTTAAGTGGGTGTCAATGCTCTGAGAGAAGCAATAGCAACAGGGGCTTCAATGGACACAGAGAGCTCAGAAACGGCACTCGCGACCATAACAGAGGCATCAGGAAACATCGAGAGTTCAAAGATAGTGTCCGTGGTTGGAACAGAGGCGACAGGGAACACTGAGAGCTCGGGGAAGAGTGCCGCTGCTGTCTCGGGAGGAGCTGAAACGGACATCACTGCCATAGGATGTTCTGCAATGGAAGTTGCCACCTCGGGGGAACTGGAGCCGACTCAGGGACTGGAGCAAGCTCAGGAATGGATTCAGGGACTGGAGCAGACTTGGGAATGGATTCGGGGACTGGAGTGGGCTCGTGAGCGGACTCAGGGACTGGAGCAGGCTCCACCACCTCGGAAGGTTCTACAGCAAGTTCTGCAGCCCGCTGGGGGAGCTACGGCAATGTGTGTTGCCCAAACGCATAGAATGGCCATAGCCCTCACAAGCAGGACAGAGAGCACAGCATCTATTTCCAAGACAAACGGCGCTGTGACGGGTAACTAGAGAGCGTAGCACCAAGCGAGCTTGGGAACGCTGAGACTGCATCGCTCGAGAGCGCTGAGGTCAGCCAAATAACAGCAGCTTGCACCGACATCAGCCGTGGATCAGCCACACTGGAAGCCAGCCTCAAACGCCTTTGGAATGCCTTGAGAGGAGCTGAAGACTGTGGCTTGACATCCTGGACGGCTGGAAGCTCTAGCGTCGCAGCCATGACATGAGGTTCAGGTGTGGCGGCCATCTTGGCTGGGGACACTTGAGTGACGGCCCTGACGTGAGCAGGCTCTTGCTTGGCAGGCTTGATGTGAGCAAGCTCTGGCTTTGTGGCCATGATAGGATGAGACTCTGGAACAGCAGCCATTTTGCGAAGAGACTCTGGGCTGGCAGCCATTTTGTGAACAGTCTCATCAGCAACTCCCACAGTGAATGGGGAGCCGATTAGCAGAAGTGCATAGTCCAAAAATTGACAACGGGACCCTTGAGGAGCATCACGGGTGAGTTTGGACTTTAGTGGTTCATTTAGTCCATGGCAAAATAAATCTATTAGAGCACAGTCCAGGAAATCAGACTGATGAACCACGTTTAAAAAGTCCTGGATGTGATCCTCGAGGGACCGATAACCTTGTGAAGAGCGAATCTGATCACTGGGTCCATGATTGGTCTGGGTCGTTTAATAAAGCCGCTGGATCTGGGTTTGGCTGATTATCCTGTAACATGAGAGTCGTGATGACGAAGTTGGATCCAAATGCAGGCTTTATTATAAAACATGGTCAGAACAGGCAGGGTCAAAATACCAGCAAACAATAGCACACAATGTAAGTAAAAAGGGTAATCCAAAGACAGGCGAAATTCAGGGCAGGCAGCAAACGAAAGTAACACATATAAACAGTCCAAGATCAAAAGGCAATCAGGCGAGTCACACAATCACATAGGCAAGGCAAGTAAGAGTGTGTCTGTAAAGGGGCAGTCGTGGCCTAATGGTTAGAGTCGGACTTGTAATCTTGTTGTGTTCTTGGGTTCAAGTCTCAGGTCCCGCAGGAATTGTCGGTGGAGGGGGTGAATAAGCAGCACTCTCTTCCACCCTCAATACCATGTCCATCACTGAGGTGAGACCCTTGAGCAAGGCACCGAACCCCCAACTGCTCCCCAGGTGCTGCAGCAATATGGCTGCCCATTGCTCTGGGTGTGTGTTCATGATGTGTGTGTGCTCACTACTGTGTGTGTGCACTTGGATGGCTTAAATGCAGAGCACAAATTCTGAGTATGGGTCACCATACTTGGCCACATGTCACTTCACTCACTCACACTTTTTAAATTAGCTCCTAGGCAGGGGTTATGGGAAATTGAGTCTGGGGTTGAGTGGCAAAGGTGAGGGATGGAGTGCCCTCTAGCAGAGTTCATGGGAACTCCAGCTGGTGATCGTAACAATGTGTGTGTGTGGGTGTGTGTGTGTGTTTGTGTGTGTGTGTGTGTGTTCACTACTCACTGCTGTCAGTGTGCACTTGGATGGGTTGAATTATACTGTATATATATATATATATATATACTGTATATATATATAGCATAAGGATATGCCAAAATACTTACAATTTTGAATTTCATTGTTTCAATGAGGCTTTTTTTCTTCATTATAATATCAGGAGAGTTGAATTGAAAAAATATAAAAAAATATTTTCAGAAATTAAAAACATGCTCATCACAGAAGAGGTATGTTCAAGTATTCATTATCAAGCAGGCTTAACAAGGCTACACTGTGCATCACACATCTTCAATATGTATCCTAATAACACAATGTACGTCCAATCTCCTCCTATATTACTGCACTCATCTCTCCTGAGTAAAAAGGTCTCTTCCTCAAGTTTAGAGTGAGAGCCGTTCTCCTAGGAGGTGACCTTTAAGTTCCATTTGGTGCGGAGATCATTGTGGTGTCTCATCTGACACACTCAGATCCACACGCACTCACTCACACACACCTATCTCAGTCCCTCACCCCCGACTTTTCTTTCAGCCTCCTGAACCTGCTTTCGACACAATGCCATCACAGTACATATTTATTAATATCTCTGTTGTTGCATGCCTGATTTTGGCCTGTCTTTTGAATGGCTTTGGTTTCTACTAATGGTCTATGGTACAAACATATGTCACATTGTCTTTTGAGAAGCAGATAAAGAAAAGTCCTTGTTGCTTATTGTTTTCCATTAAAAGTTTACAATAGACCTTTCTGTTGCACTGCAGATTTTTGACTACAATTTGATTACAAGACCAGCACTGAGGCAATGACAGGCAAGTTATTATATGGGTTTTGTTTGAAGTGATTCTACTGCAAAAAGACTGATGGGTAAAGGTCTCCTTCCTGCTTTGATTCTGCCACGTCTTCCACGGACTGTGAGATTGTGATTCACTTTCTCCAGACCTTTGCCACGGTCAGTGAGGGGACATGAGGTGAGAAAGAGATCACAACGGTACAAGTGTAGGCTTGTCTCTCTTGTCTTTCCCTCTGTAAACCACATCCCCCCTCTCTCTTTCTTAAAGTCTCACTCTCTACACAATTTCTAACCTGTCCCCCATCTCCTCTCTTCTCCCCCCAGATTGATCTTGGCATGCTGGTGCAGTCTAACATGGGTAGGGGGGCGAGTGGGGAGTGCTGGCCCTTTCTCTCACCCTCATCACCCTCTCTATCCCCCACCGAGGCCGGAGAAGAAAGCCCTGCTGAGAGTACAATCAACACATTCTACCTTAGATCTTATCCAATTCAACTGACTCCTTAATCCATGATTCTTCATGAACACACGTTTTATGAATTTTTAAACCTAAATACAATAAACAGAAGTAAAGATCTAAATGGCTAAACGAATTATAGACTAATCATAAGGTCATTGTTTGAGTCATTTGTTTTAAAATTTCAGATGTTGTTTTTTTCCTGTATAATTTAGAGTTCCTCAGGAAATAAATATTAAAGATGTTATTTTATTTTTTCCAAATCTCGATTTAATTTGTACAATTTAGGTCCCCCAAAAATATTTATTAAACATGTACTATTTTTGTTTTGTTTTGTTCTGTCCTGTTCTCAAAAATAATTTATTTTATTTTTCAAATTTCTGTTTATTTTGTGCAGTTTTGTCCCCCCCCCCTCAAAAAAAAGACAATTCTTAAAGATGTATTATTTTATTTTATTTACTTTTTAAACAATTACATTTTTATATTATAATAAATATTACTATCACCTTTTTTGTTGAAGCTACAACAAAACATGATTTCCAGCAATTAAGAATAACCATGTAACTGTTTTGTTAAAGAGAAAAAAAATGATCTTCAGTATGACCTGTTTATAGAGAGAATGAGCAAATATAAGTGTAATAAAAAAATAAAAAAAGGATAGGACATTATCAGTGAATAATTTAAAAACAGCCCGAAGCATTATAAGGCTTGACCCAACAAAGCAATAAGCAGAGGCACAGTGGGTCATTTCTCATAAATTATTACAACGTGAACCTACACATGTGGCAGAGGTGCAATGACCCCAGCTGTTCAGAGCTGTGCAGAGCTTTTACCTACTACAGAGAGCATTAGAGATAAATCGCACAATGAAATTAGATCATATTTAACTTCTGTTTTGATGTTTAGGGTCACAAGGGGGGAAAAAAAGATTTCACCAAAATATGCAAGATTAAATATCTGTTCCACTTTTTCTTTTGAGCTGATTTAATTGTTGGTTCTGATCTGAATTGTTTATGATCAACATTTATTATTCAAACTTTAAAATACTGTTCTGTGGATATTATACATGCATAAGCTAATTTGCATAATTTTTGCCAAATTTTTCTAATAATTGCTGCGTAAGCTCCAAACTTAAGTGAATGGAGCTGATGTTCCAACTCATTACCAGTATAAATATAGCAAGAGCAAAGCTCGTCCTGCCAGCCACTATCAGCATAAACATATGAGACACATTGACAGCCTGTCTCAGATGATGCTGTCCTAGGTGGTCCATCTGTTACAAATGTAACAATGTCAAATTACATCTCATCACCCGTCGTCTTCTTGACTGACGTATTAGAATAAGCAAAAAGATCAAGGCAGATGGCGGTGATTCTTTAGGGTCAGTTGATTTATATAGACAAATATACATTTTGACGTGTCACTCAAATCTGTTGCTTACATGAAGATATTGAATTACGATTTGATTTAATAAAATGTGAGGGTCGGAGAAAATGCTTTTGCTACTAAAATGAAAGTGAATTAAAACAGAGAAATCACATATATTTGGAGAAAAGGTCGGGTGCTAGCGTATTCTTTCCCTTGTACTTTAACTACAACTCCCATGATGCTCTAGCGATGCTTCCTGTTTTTGTCATGTGACCCAGTCCCCATAATAATGAGAATCGCATGATTAGCTGCGCTGGTTTATGGTGCAAAATAACTAATTTAAGTGTACATAAATATTGCTAACGTTGTCGACAGACCATAAATTAGTAGACTAGGCCTAATACTAAATCTGCCTTACTATCCCACATCTGGAGCCCCTAAAATGGCGGAAGTGGAGGAGCAGGTAGGTTTCTGAAGGAAGAAAACATTCTGTCAAATGACAGAAGCCTGTGATTATACCAGTCTATGGATTATACATGTAATGTTTCAGTATGTTTAATTTTTAATGCGTGTTGGCTATTCGAGGTTGCAGTTGTAAATGATATTTTAAAGGAACTTTTTAAAAGACGTGTTATTGAAGCTGTCAGACTAACTCGATAGTTTGACACTTGCCAACATCACTGCCTAAAAAATACTTTAAACCAGCTTAAAGTCGTTTCCTGGTTTTAGCCGCTCTCTCATACTGGTCTGTTTACTGGCTTTTGGACACTTGTCAGCTGGGTAGGCTGGGAGACCATCTTAAACCAGACTACCTTAGACCTTAAATCAGCTTTTTCAGCAGGGATGACAGCAAGTTTACTGACAAAATGAAGAATACTCTACTATAAATGACTTATTTATATACATATTATTGTTTATTTATACATAATTACGTTTTTAAATTGGGTTTTATGTTGGCTTTGCCATTGCATATATTTTTATGAAGGTGTTTAAGAAATAATATGCCATGTTCATAATTTTTCCTGCATTAATGCATTGCTTTTTCTTTTTTCTTTTTTTCCAGGGAAGAAAATTAAGTGAAGAATCCACAGATGAGTCAGAGGTAAAATCAAGAACTGCTCAATTTACTGATTTTATTACAGTTATTGAAGCAGAATCTGTTGTAATTTTAAAATGCATCAGGTAACAAAATATTAAAGCTGTATTTATTTGAAAGAATGAGTGCACAAGCTTACTTTTAAAGCAAAACACTTAAAAATATATTTTATTTAGATTTTGAATGATAAAACAATATATATATATATATATACTGTTCAAAATTGTGGTTAGAAAACTATGTTGACACTTTTTTTTCTGGTCAAACGTAGTTATAATTTTTTGAACTACTGTCTGTGGTTACTCTGATAGTTAAAATAAAAAGATATGTAAAGTTAGTAGAGAAAACCTTGCATATTCCGCTTGGTTTCATTTATTTTTACTATGCACATACTGTGTCTTAAGTATCCATAAGCTTTTTAGGGGTGCACAGACATGTAATGAGACTGTAAACATATTCACAGTAAAACGTTTTTGACATTACGGATGTTACCATTTGTTGTCACATGCTAATGTAAGAATCCTATATCTTACAGTTCTGCTCAGATGTTTATACCCCTTGTAGAATATGCAAGATGTTAATCATTTTAACAAAATAAGATGAATCATAAAAAATTGCATGTTACTTTTTATGTAGTACTGTCCTGAATAACACATAACGGATGTTTACATATAGTACACAAGACAAAATAATAACTGAATAAACACCAAGAAGGCAACACAATGCATTATAAGCCCCTGGCTAGTGTATACTTTTGAACAGGATGATGATGATGTGTAAATTTTTCTTATATTGTTTACAAATCATGTTTATTTATTTAGTTAGTTAGTACTGCCCTTCAGAAACTACATAAGATATTTACATGTTTCTTAGAAATGAGTACAATTTATCCTGATCATGTAAGTCAGAAGAATGTACAACCTACTCGTCATGAACATCTATCACAAACATAAAAACAGTCATGGATCATCCAGGTAACAACACACATGATTAAGATTCAAGGGTATGTCAACTTTTGAACTGGTTCATTTTTATTTTTACTTTATGTAAACATCTGTTGTGTGACACAGGACAGTGCTAAATAAAAAAAATCTGTTTTTATGATCCCTTTTATTTTATTAAAATTATCATCTTGCAGTCTTGCAAGGGGTATGTAAACTTATGAGGAGAACTGTATAATTTGGCTGTAACATATTCTGTGTACAGTACCACTGTAAAAGGTCATAAAACATTGTGTCCATTTTCAGTACTGTTTCAAGAAGAGACTTCTGAAAAAACGGATAGTGTTTAAGTAATACAGTGAATGAAATGTCAAGTAGACATTCTAGTCCTCAATTCAAAATGAAAACAGAAAGAAGGAAACAACAGCATTGCCCTCCTCGTAAATGAAACCTCAGTCTGTGAAGCAATCTCTCCTATCTCCTGTCCACAAACTGTCTTCTCTTTGCACCCAGGCACCTTGGAGAGCATGATTGTATTCACTGTAAACCACAGTTTGTTTTGTTCATAATTGTAGAGCTCTGTTTTATGGAAGATTATTTCTGACATTGAATTAAAAAAAAAAAAAAACAGGTAACTATTGTGAGATATAAACCTAGAATGAAAAAATAGAGATATAATCTCACAATGCTGAGAAAAAAACTTTTCTAATTCTCAATTGTGAGATATAAACGTGCATTTCTTAGAAGAAAAGTCTGAATTGTGAAATATAAACTCACAATTGCAAACTTTTTTATTTATTATTCCACGGCAGAAGCAATTAAATGTTTTGGTAACACTTTGCAATGTTTCATCATTAGTTAACTACTACTGTTCTCATGAACAATACTTCTACAGCATTTATTAATCCTAGTTAATGTTAATTTCAACATTTATTAATGCATTATTAAAATCAAAAGTTGTGCTTGTTAACATTAGTTAACATGCTGTGAATTAACATGAACTAACAATGAACGACTTTATTTTCAGTAACTAACATTAACAAAGATTAATAAATACTGTAACAAATGTATTGTTCATTGTTTGTTCATTCATACATAAACTAACATTAACTAATGGAACCGTATTGTTACCATTTTAAATTTTTTCTCAATTGATGTATAAACGAGATATAAACTCACAGTTCTAAGAAGAGAAGTCGAAATTGTAAAGAAATTGCAAGAAAATAATTGTGAGATTAAAAAAAAAAGGAGCTTGTTTCCACTGCGGAATTTAAAATAATAATAATAATAAAAAAGGTAATTATGACTTTTTATATCACATTTGGGACTTTTTGTCTTAAGCCCTATTCGCACGGGATTAGTATTACCTCGTGACCTCCAGTCATTTGTAATAATTGCGGAGGTTGTCTGTAATCTTAATCCCGTGCGAATCGGCCATGTCTGTAATTTGTAAAGTAAAAATTCCCCCACAAATAACCTACCATATTTCGCCGAACACCGAGGTCCTGTGATAATATTAGTCCTGTGCGAATTGGCATCTCTGTGATTCGGCCAGCATTTGGCGGGTCGTATATCATTTTTCGAGGTTTTTGTTTCCTGTGCGCCTTTTTATCCATCTTTCACGAAGAATGGAGCTGCGTTGGAGTGTTTGATAGTATTTTGGGTGCTGTCATCATATCGCTACACCATACAATTTGCAGAAAGAGAAAGCTGAAAAGATTTTGAGGTTAATGTGTTACAAATAAATCAAGCACGAAGTTTGAGATATTATTTTAACCTGGTGAAATGTAAATGACAGCGCACGAAACTACACTGAACAAAATTATAAACGCAACACTTTTGTTTTTGCCCCCATTTTTCATGAGCTGAACTCAAAGATCTAAGACTTTTTCTATGTACACAAAAGACCTATTTCTCTCAAATATTGTTCACAAATCTGTCTAAATCTGTGTTAGTGAGCACTTCTCCTTTGCCGAGATAATCCATCCTCCTCACAGTTGTGGCATATCAAGATGCTGATTAGACCGCATGATTATTGCACAGGTGTGCCTTAGGCTGGCTGGTATATTAGTTTCTTTTTTTTTTAAATCCATCTGGACCATAAACGGGACTCTCAAAGCCTTGACATCCGGGTATCCGGGAGATAAGTCAGTAAATTCGAGTAAAATCACAGGCTTCGCTTATCCCGTGCGAATGCACCACACAAAATTCAGATGTGGGGGGGTAATTTCAAAATCACACAAGGTCCCCAGATAATACTAATCCCGTGCGAATAGGGCTTTAGAATTCTGAGTTTATATCTTGCAATTCCGAAAAAAGTCAAGAAAATTGCAAGAAAAAAGTTTCAATTACCTTTTTTATTTCATGCTGAAAATAAGCCTCCATACTGTCTCTATCCCCTCGTCTGTCTATCCCCAACACTTCCTGATGTGACCATGGATGTGTTGAAGGCTGCGTGGAAATGAGCTCTCAGATGGACCACACCTTCCGAGTCCTCTGAGCTCATACTGGTTGACATTTTTGGAGCTTGTCAGCATTCATGACACCCCATGTAAAGCCGTCTATCCTCATGAAAGTAGAACACACCACTCATGGCTTAAAGAAAACATACCACAGCCTCTAAACATGATGTCATGCAGTGTGAGGAAATGAGCAAAGATGCTGGTGGGGTTTGACATTAATCTGTAGTTTTGAGGCCCAATGCTTCACTATAGCATTCCAGCAAAGTTTGTAACTAGAAAGACAGAGACAGAATGAGGGATGAGCGAAAAAGGAGAGTGCAGATGGTCACACCACTCCAGAAAAGGGGCAATTAAAGACAGACTTCCCTTCATCCCCTGCTCCCCAGGGCACCAATTAGGATTGGCAGGGAATGAGGCACAACACTCATCCACCACATCGGCGTGGCGATGGCAAACACTAACAAGAGGAAGAAATTATGGGATATGAAACAGGAGAGATATTATCCACACCTCCCCACCGTAGAAAGTTTGTCAGGATTTTTTTCCCCGCCTCTCTCTGTCTCTCCGTCCCTGTCTATAATGGCTTTGTAGACCATGACAAATGCTCAGACATTAGAAATTTCACATCTGGACACAACAGGAAATGGACAATGGAGGTGTTGGTGACGAGAAGAAAAAAATGTCTGATAAAATGAAATGCTATCCATATCGGCAGTCTTCCTGTGATCTTATCTTATTCATAGTTCTGCTGGCTACTTATTTGCATTGGAGTGACTGGAATTGTCTAGTCCAAAATACACTTCTACCATTCAAAAGTTTGGGGTTGATAAGCTTATTTAATGTGTTTTTTTTTTATGTTAAGTCTTTCATGCTCACCAAGACTGCATTTATTTGATTTAATATATAGTACAAAAGTATATATGATTAGAGTTTAAAATAACAGTTTTCTGTTTGAACATAGTTTAAAATGTAATTTTAGTTTAGTTTTAAGCATCGTTGCTCCAATCTTCAGTGTCACAAATTATTTGAATATGCTGATCTGGTGCTCAATGTTGAAGACTGTTGTGCTGCTTAATATTTTTGTGGAATCCATGATTCTTGCTGAATACATTTCTTTAAAAAAATCATCTTAGTAATTAACACATATTACCAGGGTGCGATTTGTGAACAAACTAAGGGGAATGTTTTAAAAAAAAAAGTTTCTTTTTTTCTTCTTCTTGAAAATATGTCACAAATCACAGTGGAACTATAAATATATAGATAATTTGTTGGCAGCTGTTACAGAAACATTTTTACAATAAATATTCTGATTTGACCTTGAGATTAAATAGCTTCGATATTTGACCACTATTTATGATACTTGGTTCCAATGACACAGAGGGCCCTATCATACACCCTGCGCAATGTGGCGCCAGGCGCGATGTAAGTGTTTTTTGTTAGTTTCAGCCCGACCCATTTGTCATTTTCACGTCCTGCGCTACGTTGTTTAAATAGCAAAATCATCTTAGTAATTAACACATATTACCAGGGTGCGATTTGTGAACAAACTAAGGGGAATGTTTTAAAAAAAAAGTTTCTTTTTTTCTTCTTCTTGAAAATATGTCACAAATCACAGTGGAACTATAAATATATAGATAATTTGTTGGCAGCTGTTACAGAAACATTTTTACAATAAATATTCTGATTTGACCTTGAGATTAAATAGCTTCGATATTTGACCACTATTTATGATACTTGGTTCCAATGACACAGAGGGCCCTATCATACACCCTGCGCAATGCGGCGCCAGGCGCGATGTAAGTGTTTTTTGTTAGTTTCAGCCCGACCCATTTGTCATTTTCACGTCCTGTGCTACGTTGTTTAAATAGCAAATGCATTTGCGCCCATTTGCAAACGAGGTGTGTTCAGGCGCATTGTTGGCGCGTTGCTATTTTGAGACAACTGAAATTAGCGCGTTAGTATAGGTGGGTCCACAGCGCGTGTACACTCTGCTTATTACACACACAGGGATGCACAGCAGCACACAAACATGCCAAATATTGCAAATTAAAGGACTGCAATGTAAAAGATTATTATTGTGTAGTCTACATAAATATAAAAATGCCTACGTGTCAAGGTGTGTTCAGGCGCATTGTTGGCGCGTTGCTATTTTGAGACAACTGAAATTAGCGCGTTAGTATAGGTGGGTCCACAGCGCGTGTACACACACAGGGATGCACAGCAGCACACAAACATGCCAAATATTGCAAATTAAAGGACTGCAATGTAAAAGATTATTATTGTGTAGTCTACATAAATATAAAAATGCCTACGTGTCATAATGGATAGTCATTGCATGTATCAGAATTAGGCTACCTATTTGCTCGCGCACGAGCAGCTCCGTTTCATCTCTGAAGACGCGTTCTTTCTTTGCTCTTGCAAATTCCGCCGTGTAAATAGCAAATCCGCCATGGCACGAACACAACTGGCTCTTAAAGGGAATGGGAGATGAGACTCTGATTGGTTTATTGCACGTTATGTCCAAAACACACCCATTACTCATTAAGAGAATAGGGACAATCCTTTCAGACCATGTGGCCGGGCGTGCCGACCGTTTTTCCCATAGTTAAACTAGCAAAAGTGGATTTGGACAGGCAAGTGCACCTGCGCCGTGCGCTTTAGACCTTCTCTAAATCATTAAAATAGGGCCATAATAGTTTCTATTTCTGCCAAGAATGCAAAATCAACTGGGAGTTAATGATATTTTAAATAGAATAACGAGACACAAACCTGTACATATTCAATCGTGTTTGCTTCCATTTATTTTTGATCAGTGCGATCACTATACAACATACAAACTTTTACTCCAAAAGTGCGCACATTGTGTATTCACACGTTTACCTCATATTTTTTTAATAGAATATAACCATACTTTCTTGATGACTTGCAGAAAGACGATTCTCTGCCGATCCATCAGTCAATATTGTGTGATTATAGTTCCCACATTACGTTGACTGTAAACTTCTGCGTTCTGTCTCCTAATACATTTATGCGTCAGTTTATTATATACAATAAATGCATTAGGTCACAGTAGAGTGAGTTTTGAGCAAAAACATTGTGTATTAATCTCATACTGTCACTGTAGCCCTGCATGGATTGAAGCGCGTGACACCGTGTCCTAACTAGAGCCCGACCGATATATCGTTTTGCCGATATTATCGTCCGATATGAGCCTGTCGCCGATATATCGGTATCGGCGAATATGCCGCCGATATGAACTTTTTTTTACAGAACATATAACGCAGATAAAATGCTTGAAATGGTGTAATTACTTAGTTTGTCCAGCAGAGCGTGCTCCATTGTTTGCTACTGGCGACCTGGATGAAACGCTTTAAAGCTTAATGCTGAGTTCACACTGCACAATTTTAGCCCGATTTTTCTCTCGCCAACAGGTTTTGCGAAATCGCAGACAAATGCCCGAAATCGGAGGCAAATCAGTGCTCGTTCACGCTCGCTCGTCCTTCCTGCCTGTTTCCCCCAAAATAAAAGTTGAGAAAAAGCAAGAACTCTTATCAACATTCATAAATGTTAGTATTGTAATTTTACTGTTGTTCTGTAAAATAAAATAAGAAGTAAGACAATAATAATGATAATAATCATTACAACAGCTGTTTTAATACATTTATTATAACATTCACACAGTGTTCAAATTAGGATCTGTAATATTTTCTAATGTTTTAAAAGAAGTCTCTTCTCAGCAAGACTGCTTTTAATTGTACAGTAAAAAAACATGCCTGATTCAAGATGGCCAAAAATTATTATTTTACAAACTTATTCATTTTAAGTTAAATTGTGCTTTGTATAGTGTCTGCTAGAATGTGAAAAATGTTCAGTGTTAAATATTTTTAAATTGTTGTTTTGTAATTGATTTTTTTTTTGTGAAAAGCAAGACAAAACAGTAAAAAGCACATTTTGGCTTTTTCATTTATGCAATGGTGAATATTTTTTTTTGGCAAAATACATGGGGGAAAAAACTCGAAAAATCGTGTTCGGTATTCGGCCTTTGGCCCAGTGTTTAATTTTGTTCGGTTTCGGCTTCGGCCAAGAATTTTCATTTCAGTGCATCCCTATTTATATTGTATTTATTTACAGAGGTATATTATGTCACACTTCTCTAGTAAGTTTCGTCTGTGTGTGAAGACAGTAGCGCAAATCCGTGAATGAATGTTCCGAAGTGAAAAACTTCAACGGAATAAAGTTTAATGGAATTTAATTGAATTAAAGTTGAATAAACTTCAACTTTACTGTTCAGTGCACTGATGTCAGACTCATTTTGCATAATAAAGTTTATTGTTAAATTGTTAAATGCCCTGCCTCCATTACATATCTCTGTCACGTCATTATAAGTGATCACCACATTTGAGTGATCACTGCAAAAAATGTGTTTATATATATATTCTGTTTATGTATATACTGCATTCTATATATAGTACCAGTCAAATGTTTGGACACACGAATGGGAAAGTGTCCAAACTTTTGACTGGTATTGTACTATAATATACACAAAGAATATTGGCCGATATATCGATATCGATTTTTACTCCCTAATATCGGTATCGGCCCCAAAAAACCCATATCGGTCAGCTCTAGTCCTAACTACACGCGATGCGACAAGATTTCAGCGACAAGCAATTTGGGTGTCCACACTAGACGCCACGCAACACCGCAACAGAATCAATCAAATATCACAGCCAATCAGAAGCATGTATGGGCAGGCTATCTGTGGAAACGCACTGCTCTTGCAACGAAATGGATACCTTTATAATCTAGTTCATAAATATTAAAGCTTTTTAATATCATTAAATGTACATATACTGGGTGACTGATAACATCTTTGTCATGGAATACTCGTTGGTTCGCAGTGAGTACACAGTTTTAACAGTCATCTTTGCTTTAATTTATTTTCAAGGTCTGAGGTAAACTATCTATTGTTGCTTTCAGTATGGCTATAAGGTCACACAAAATTATATTTAAACTCATATTAAAGAAGTTTAACTTTGAATAAAGCACATAATCGGTGTTAGAAACGGTTTCTATTTCCGCGACGTCGCGGCTGGAACAACAACATACAAATTATATGACAGTCGATAATCTCAGGTGATTATGTGCTTTATTCAAAGTTAAACATGTCTAATATGAGTTTAAATATAATTTTGTGTGACCTTATAGCCAGTGCTTGAAGTGGGCCGGTACGCACCGGCATGCAGTACCGGCACTTCTGACATGTTGCCGGTACTCAGAGTAAAAGCGTCAGGGTCTGGGTGATTATATGATCCCATAATATGATTAGAAAGGACACTATATAAACCACACTACCCAGGCGGAATCTTGACCAATCACGTGAATGAATGCAAGCGGAGTGTGTGGGGCGTGAGAGCATGTCGGGGGAGGCGTGCAGAGTAATAGAATAATAATTAATTATTGATTACTAATTTGATACAGTACTTTATAACAAAAATAATATCTTAAAATTAAAAGAAGCAGGCTTTTGCGATCACATCATTTTAAACCGGTAAACTCCTGCAAAGTCCAAGGATCCAGTAAAGGAATTCAAACAGTAAGTTCAAAACCGCGTTAATGCAGAGAAAACACGGCCGATTTCATCAGCGATTGCGGAAAGAATAGTGACTTACGTCCAGATGTCAGTAAAATTATTATTTTCAGCGTGTATTTGGCTTAAATGCAAGAGTGTTTTATAATAAACGCTGATTAAGCGGTGGTCAGAGATTTAGCGATTCTGAATGGATCCGTATAGTAGGCAGGCGATTTAGTGGTCTTTGGCGTGTCCCTGTGGTCCTGTTTGATCTCGCAGCTTTACTTGTGCTAATTTGTACTGAAAACTTTTATTCAATTATTGATTGATTGATTTTGGCACTATACATACATTGTGAATTATTAAAAAGTACTTATTTATTTAATATAAATAAATAATTAAATAAATGGGGGGGGGGACCAGCACTTCTTTTTATCCACTTCAAGCACTGCTTGTAGCCATACTGAAAGCAACCGATAGTTTACCTCAGATCTTGAAAATAAATTTAAGCAAAGATGTCCGTTGAAACTGTGGACTCACTGCGAACCAACGAGTGTATTCCATAACAAAGATGTTATCAGTCACTCAGTATGTACATTAAATAATGTTAAAAAGCTTTAATATGTATTAATTATATTATAAACGTATCTATATCGTTGTGAGTGCAGTGTGCTTCCAGAGAGAGCCCGCCCACACACGCTTCTGATTGGCTGTGATATTTGATTGATTCTGTCACGTCGTGGCAACCTTCCGGTCTCTCTCGTGAAACCAACACGGAAGTGACTTAAACTGTAATTCGTCAACTGGCCGCTAAAGGCTGGCTGCAAAAGGGAGTCAATCCCATGTTAAAATGCCCAACTTTACAGCAGAAAAAAAACGTTTACAGCCTGGTTCAAAAAATTATTTTGGTCTATATAGCTAATTTTGCCCTTCATGACTACTGTGAGGGGGGTGAATTTTTGTTATAACATCCGTTTAAATTATATTAAGCCTTAAAATTCTGCATAATTAAGGGCGTGGGCACTTGAGTGACAGGTGGATTGCCGCTGCTGTCACCACCGTCGAGCTAGGTGGGCGTGGTTTCAGCAGCCAGCTCCCGCCTCTTTGCCCATTTTCGATTATCCGGGAGTGATGCGCTGCCAAGATGGCGACGGCCGACTCCGCCCACTTTGAGCCACTTTGAGTTTCTAAACACTCTTTAGAAACCTACGGGTGACGTCACGGACACTAAATCCATGTTTTTTTACAGTCTATGGTGGACACCCAAATTGCTTGTCGCTGGAATCTTGTCGCGTCGCGTTTAGTTAGGACACGGTGAGAACCAGGATCACGAAATCCAGACAGTTTCTATTAAGCGGGAGCACTGACAGTTACAGTCCATTTCTGATTTTATTGTTGTCTGTATTTTCATGTTGCAGTATTTTGCTTAATAAAAAATATTTTTTTACTTTTGGTATTTTATATGCTCTGTTGGTTGTTGGTGTGGAAGCATCACCCGGGGGGATTTTTTGTTTTTGTTATCCCCACCAGGTATAAAAAATAATTCAGCAGAGGCAGGGATACATAGACCAGAAGGGGGGAAATCCCCCCATCCCCCTTTACAAATCACACCCTGCATATTACTAATACTAATTATGAATGTGTGAATAAATTGTATAATCTGGTGGTGCCTCTTGAGCTAAAGGTTAATGAAGAATGGGTGTGTTTTGTTTGTACAGGAGGAGGATACAGAGGAGGAGCCTAAACTGAAGTACGAGAGGCTGACCAATGGTGTGACCGAGATCTTGCAGAAGGATGCGGCCAGCTGCATGACAGTGCATGACAAGGTGGTTAAAAGCTATTTTGCATGTTTTTAAGAAACAAAGTGCAGGACATGATTTGCATATACAGTGCAGGTTTTTTTGAGTGTTTGGATGTATTTCACATTGTACAGAAATTTAATTATTTAATTAGAAACTAAATTGTAACTTGTTTTCACTGTTTAAAAAATCTAATTCTAGGTTTATAGTTTTTTTTTCTTTTTCATATATATTTTTTTTATTCTTAAATGCAAAGATTTATTGGAGCAGATTATTATTATTACACTTGTGTAGTTCTGAATATAATATTTTTGACTTGTCTTCTCCACACTATACTTTTCTTAAAGAAGTGCTTTCTTAAACAAATGCTCACAGGCCACCAACATTTTGCTGATTTCCTGCTTATTTCCTCTACCTTTAGATTTCTATGTCTTTTTTTGCCTGTCTTCTTTCCGTGTTTTTCCCGGGCTTGATATTTTTGTTGGTGGAACATTCTACGTGGGCTGGTTAATCTTCATGGTCAAAAAAAAAAGAAAAAAAGGCAAGCTTGCAAGAAGAGAAGACATTGAAAAGCTGAATTTCCAATGAGTCCCCCCTTTTTTCACTCTTTCACCTTCTCTCACTTTGTCTATCTCTTATCATTCCCTGCATCTGTTTCTTCCCTTTAGTCTTTTATGCATGTGCTCCGATGTCCATTCCGCTACCTAGACACACAAGAACATGCTCGTGCCAGCGGCCCTCCTACCTAATGTTGCCTCATATTTTAAGTGCCAGGAATCCGAATTTCATTTCAGCAATTCCATTTTGATAAATCCCTTTAAGAGTCACTGAGGCTGGTGAGGCCACACCTTTTATTTATTTATTTTTGGCTGATTTTATTTGGGGAGATTGCGGGGGGTTCTGTTGGACATGCTCGACTGTGCCTGTAAATATAAGCATTTCATTATAGACTGCAGTGAAGCATGGGGCGGCTCGGTGTGCTGCGACAGGGAAAGGTCTGTGCACGTGTAAGCAGGTGTGTGTGTATATATGTTTGGACACAGGGTAACCTCAGTTTCAGAGCTGGACTCATTCTGTGTGTTGGGTTCATTTGTTGGGTTCAGTTTTCAGATGGCAGAGTGATAGACCCAAATCTGCAGGGGTGTCAGACTAATTTTAGGCTGATGGTTGGACTGGACTGAACGTCACCTTATGTGGCCTGATTTCATTTTATTTGTTTAACCTGAGTGACACTATGCAAAGCGCATTCGCATCTTATGCTCTTCTGTAGCTAATAAAATCCAAAATCAGCTTTATGCTACTTTAATATTTATGTAACAAAAGGGAGCACATGGAATTCACTGATTTCATTCACCAGGGTCTTGGTAATTAATTGGAAATATCAAACAATCAAATAATCAAACAATAACATTAACAAGAAAAAGAGAACTCACTACTCTTGATTGGAATACTTAATTACCTAACTGCAATAATGCAAATTAGTGAATATTAACACAACGTTAGGCTTAAAAAATATGCAGCTTTTAATTGTATGCCTGTCAGACTCAGACAGCAATGAATCAATATTAATGTGTAATATCTAAAAATCAGTGTAGACTTAGAAACAATTTATTATAATGTATGTAATGTTATGATCAATTATTGTAATGTTGTCCAGTAATTATAATTTACATTTTTAATATCAATAGGCCTACTATTATCTTCACTTATACTTGTCCCTGTTATCACTATTTTGATAATTGATTTACAATGAATAAATAATAATATTAAGAAAAAGAAGAAGAAGAAAATTTAGAAAATTACCTGACTTGCTTTGGGACAGTTGTTTCACCTACTGATCCAGATGAAATAGTGTTAATCTGCTGAATACCATGTCAACATGTTATTGTAAGAAATGTTCTGCTAAGTGAAGATGTACTGTATGTAATATTCTGTGAATACTGAGTGACTTTTTGAATTCAACATTAACTGAAAATATATCATATTTCTTAAAGGGGTCATAGGATGCCCATTTTCCACAAGTTGATATGATTCTTTAGGGTCTTAATGAAAAGTCTGTATCATAGTTGGTTAAAATTTCTCAATGGTAGTCTAAAAACACCTTTTTTACCCTGTCAAAAACAGCTCTTTTCAAAGCATGCAGTTTTGTAGCATTTTCCTTTAAATGTTAATGAGCTCTGCTGACCCCGCCCCTCTCTTCCGAGCCGCTCTCAGAGAGACTGTTTACTTTAGCCGCATTCATCGTGAAACTTGCTAATTAGCACATTATTAGGAAAGGCGATTTGCAAATATTCATTAAAAAACCTTATACTCACTTCTTCTGTAGGTGAAGCTGGATCACGAATGATTTGCGTGAACATAGACGAATTTATGTAGATCGGGGGCGCATTCCCTTCAAAAACAAACATAATCCACGGCATCTTCAGCGGCTCAGATGTCGGGAGTAAATGAGGACTGCTATGCTCATTATTACATCCAACAACAGAAGACCTCAATCGCTTAGGAGTCATTCTTGTCTACATCTGCTCCAGCGGTGAAACAATGGCGGACAGCTCACTCAGGGCGGGTCTAAGACACCAGTCCAGTATGTGCTGAAACGCTATTGTCAATCAAACTATCATGGGAGGGGCCTGTCTGTGTGACGTCACACAGATAGACATCTGAGATCGGCTCGATTTGAGAAAGGGGTAAAGATTTTTGTAGATTAAAAAAAAAACCACTGGATGGATTTTTATCATTTTAGGGTGGTTGTGTACACACACTGCCAGCACACATTTCAGTTCAAACAACTTGTAAAGTGCATGTAGCATTATATGACCCCTTTAAAACATATTCCCACTCTCATTATATCATTATATTTTCTCATTCATCAGCAACAACTTTCCTTTTCTGCTGACATCACTAGACCTCATTATAAGCCCCTCCCCTCCAACCACCTGTTGTATATAGAACTATTTGCACTATCCTATTAATTACTTTTGCATATAATTACAGTTATTTAATTGTTTTAACATCTTGTTTCAGTTAACAAATTAATAGGAAGATAAATAGGTTTCAACTGATGATTTACGATGTTGCCTGGAAATGCATGCACTATTTAGGAGTAAGCAGCCTTCAAAAATTTTGGTGTGTGAGCTTTATATCTATAATATATAATATACTCCTAGACCTTTCAAACTGTAAAACTAGAAAAGTAAACTTAAGTTTAATTTATCTAATTAATTTAGTTTTTTTAATGACATACATTTGGAATTGGTTGGTATTGGCAGTTCACATGAGATAATACTGAACGTTTATGTACGTTAAACTCTGAAATGTAATTGCATTAGTCTGACAGGCAGAGTGTTGGTGTGGAGGGCAGAGATGTGTGACCTGTGGCGCATATATTATGTTGAAGCGTTTTGATATGTCGGGGAAAAAAACACTATTTCACACTGGGCCGCTCTGATAAATAGAGTTTCCTGTCCTCCAGCAATTTCACACTTTTTGCCCTCGTAGGGTCCAGCCGAAACCACACACACAAATGCACACTCTCACATACACGCACAAACACTGAGGCCTCACAGCCATGCCTGGTAAAACTCATTTTTAATACCTCCTCCACAGCTTTTAACTCTGTATAAGTGAAGGATGTCCCGTGGTTTTGACTTGTGTGTCTGACATGTTTGTGTCTCCTTCTGCTTTCAGTTCCTGGCTCTTGGGACACATTTTGGGAAGGTTTACCTTCTGGATATCCAAGGAAATGTTACACAGAAGTTTGAAATTGCAAGTCTTAAATTATCTTTGTGTAATTGTTATAGATCTGTCCATTTTTTAGCTATGTTATGTCTGATTATACCATTTTTTTTTTTTTTTTACTCCTTTGTCTTTTCTCTTCTATGTTCTATTTATTCTTACAGAGTTCAGTGAAAATAAACCAGATCAGTTTGGATGAGAGCGGTGATCATGTTGGCATCTGCTCTGAAGATGGAAAGGTGAGAATTTCCTTCATTCACTTCAGCTCCCATTGTTCTTTAACTTACGTTATTAACCCTTTATGATCAACCAATCACAGCCCCATCTCTAGTCTAAACCCCAAACCCTCAATTTATTCCTTAATTCAAAGGGCATTGACTTACCAATCAGTGCTTACAGGCCTTATTCCTGTCCCTTCTCCTAAAATCCTAAAAGATTGGTCAATAGGATTATTGCTCCAGGACAAACATTGTTTATCCAGAAACAAGTTCTACTTCTGTAAATCATGCTAAGCATCAGGCTGGTCTAAGAGGCTTCTCAGAACTAAACTGCTCTGTTAGGATTGGATAAGTTACAATCAACTTTTTAAAGTAGGAGCCTATTTCAAATTGGTCTAAAATCACAATCACAGAAATTAGGCAATACATTTATTAAAGAAAGAAAGAAACTTTGTGTATAATGTGTTTTTTATCCTTTTGTATAAATTGATTTTTTTTTTATTAATCTTTGTGTATATGTTCCATTATGGCAGCAGCTATTAATTGATGATCCATTGATTGATGGATAAAACAATAATAAATACACACATATCCAAACATGCACATGCTACTATTAACTAGGCAAGGCAAGTTTATTTATATATATTTTTCATTATATATTTATATTTCATATCGAATTGTAATTCAAAGTGTTATACATTAAAATGATTAAAAATAGTAGTCATAAAAGAAATAAAAAAAATAGAAATACATAATAATAATAATAATAATAATAATAAACAATTAAAACATTTTTTTAAAAATGGAAAAAATTTATGAATTCATTAAAATGATAAAAGGCATAATTAAAATGACTATAAGAGGCATACATAAAAATACTAGTGATTTTATTGGCATTTTAAAAACATATTTAGGTGTCTGTATCACAGTGGTGGAAAGATTTTGTACACCCCCAGCAAAGTATGTAAGATTAAGGTAGTCTGCTGCATCTTCCATAACCCAGCACTCATAACTGACCTGCAAAATGGGGATTTGCATCATGCAAAACACATTCAGTGTTAATTCTTTTGAGTGTGTTTATGCCATTACCTGATTTGCAGGTATATTTAGTGAGTTGGGTGCTAAATCCACAGCTTACGCAAATAAACAATGCCATCAGCATCGCACAGTTCATTCTTGGTGAATTTCCCCACAAGAGTCTAAGGAGTTGTTTACTTGAGTTTTCATATCTTTCTCTGTTTGCAAGACATGATGCCGGTCTTCCCACTCAATACCTGCTCCGTCAACTCTGACACCTGCAGTAACAGCATGTGTGCATTTGGTCCATTTTAAAATGTGTTTTAAAAAAGAGCTCCTCGATCCTTCTGTGATTTCTATCGCTCCTTTCCATCTATCTGCTCATTGATCATGAGCTGGTTGTTATCAGTCCACGGAGGCTAATCATCAGCACCTTATGTGGCTTTCTCAGGCTGATCTGTGGCATGATAGACCACGTCTATTCCTGTTCCTATGGCAGAGGCGAGATCCTGTCGCACCTACACCAATTAAAATCGATATGGAGGCCATTGTTCGCTCCTCTGCACTGTTAATCCCAATTTACCGACTGCTTTGCTACCGTTGTTTGGCAAAATGTGACATGGACGTTTTTTTTTCATTATTAGGTTTTTCCAATAAGTAGAAACGGCGCTTTGAAAATTATGATTTTCATACTAGTTAGGAATGGAAAAGGAAGCATACGAACAATTTGGTATTTTGACTGTATGAACAATACAGTTGGTATTTTCCAAAGTAAAATATGTTTCATGATGTTTTCAGTGAATGATCTTGGCAATTCACAATTAATAATAGCAAAGGTTTTTATATGTTAAACTATGAAATTATTAAACTATTGTTAATTATTAAGCATTAAACGTATTACAAATCAATATAGAGGCCTTTGTTTGCTGTTCTGCACTTACCAGCCACTTTGCTATTGATGTTATGCAAAATATGACACATTTCTTAAGAGGAAGAGTCTTTTTTAGGTTTTTCCAAGAAGTAGAAAACTGCCCTTTAAAATAGATGTTTTTCAGAATAGCCAAGCTTGTTGCCTGACCAGAAAGACATGAACAAATTGAAGTCAGTAGTTCCTTTTCCCCACCATCATCTTAAATGCAAGAGGATGCTTTACTTTTCAATAGAGTTGTACTTTTTTGAGACCTCACACTCATTTTAGTTTCCTCTTGTTTTATACAGACAGGTGTAGGTGAAATGTTGTGTTAACGCTTGTTTGTAGCCGTCGGGGACTGCAGCACCGCTAGTGATTAAGTCAGTAGCATAAAGGCGTGCAAGGGCAGAAAGAGTTGACCTTTCCACTAATTGGGAGTCTGGCAGATGGTTAACTAGCCCACTGGATGGTCTGATGCTTTGCCCAAGCCAACTGTTATCGCAGAACGCATCTCTGGACCACAGTGATTTTACCTTAAAAAGACATCTCTGTCTCTCTTTCTCCATTTCTCTCTCTCTCTCATCTTTTCCAGGTGCAAGTGTTCGGCCTGTACACCAGGGAGGGCTTCCACGAAAACTTTGACTGTCCCATCAAGGTAACTTATTGCTGTTAATGCAAGTCGTCGGTCCCCCGGTTTTGCTGCCTGATGGGGAAATAGCCCTTTGATTTCGATTTCCCGTCACATCTAACATGGATAATTCTCGAAAACAATGTAATTTCAGCCTGCTACTAGTCTTAATTGATTTCTCTAGGGCATTTCATATCATGCATGAGCCGCCTGTTTGTTGAGCATGAGTGATGTCACCTATGGCACACATTAAAGAGAGCCGGCGCTGTCATCTTCTTATATCGATACTTCTGTGTATTGGACTGTGAGGATCAATCTTTTAACTTTTCCTGGGTTAAAAAGGACTTTTTTGAGCATGTTTTCAGACTGGATGTAGTCTTAACCCCCTCTGAAGCACTATATGGCTTCAGAAGTACTGGAGTGGACATTGATATTAACTCAGATGTTGCAGTATAATGAACAGAAATCTCTTGATCAATTCCAGGTCGTGGCTCTACACCCCCAGTTCAGCAAATCCAACAATAAACAGTTTGTGACTGGAGGAAATAAGGTAAGTCCAGTTTCACAGTAACCTGAGACTCAAAATTCACACCGTGAGCATTGAAAGTTGTGTATGTTATTTCCAGATCCCAATTCGCTCATTGTCCAATTAGTTCCTGCCTCTTTTAACAAAAAATGCATTTGTTTGGCAACTCTCATATTTTGAGAGGAGTCTGGTCACTCCGAAGCTGCTAAAACGTTCAAAACATGCACATGCTGCAGAATCATAAGCTTGGTTCTCGCTAATTATGGTTGGTTTTTGGTCTGCATTGGGTCCCAAATCCCACATTTAGTGGTTAGAACAAGTGCTCTGGAAATTTTGAGCCTTGGTGCTCATTGGGCGATGCAGGTTCAAATCCAGTTAGAATCATGGTCTAATTACATTTTCTCTCTCTTTCTTCCCCAAAATTTCCTGTCTCCTCTTTCCGTGTTGCCAAGTCCGCGGTTTTGGAAGTCGCTGGGGTTGAAGCGACCCCTGTCAGGGGCTGGCGTCTGGTGTTCTCCCTCTCACCACCAGAGGTCGCCATCTCCCATTCCTCCCGGACTCTTTCTCCGTCACCTTGACACCACACACCTGGGCACCCACTCACACAGCTGTGGCCCGTCATGAGGACTATTTAGGCGCCTTCCCCACGCCACTTGGCGCGGTTGATTAATGTTTGGTTGAGTTGTGTCACGAGTTTACTGTTTGTTTGTAGTCACGAGCGTTACGAGTGTTTCTAGTGTCTGTTCCGGGACTGATGCAAGCCAGTGGTTGGCCGTATTGCATCAGTGCCCATTTGCGTGTTTCTAGCCTGTTTCAGAGTCTCAGCTCTGTTTATGTTCTGTTTTTTCCCTTTGTTTTCCCTGGCAGTAAATAAACCTGCACTTGGACCCAAAACCCTCGCTCACACGGTGTGTCTTTCCTGACCGCGCCGTGACA
>NW_015505820.1:606134-638811 GCF_001515645.1 Sinocyclocheilus grahami
GAGCGTTACGAGTGTTTCTAGTGTCTGTTCCGGGACTGATGCAAGCCAGTGGTTGGCCGTATTGCATCAGTGCCCATTTGCGTGTTTCTAGCCTGTTTCAGAGTCTCAGCTCTGTTTATGTTCTGTTTTTTCCCTTTGTTTTCCCTGGCAGTAAATAAACCTGCACTTGGACCCAAAACCCTCGCTCACACGGTGTGTCTTTCCTGACCGCGCCGTGACAACCCCAATAACGTGATAGTTATTGGATTGTGAATTTTACCAGGGGAACCCCGCCAAAAAAACATGTATATGTAATTACACTACGATTCAAAAGTTCAGGATCAGTATATATTTTTTTTTATAAAGACGAATACTTTTATTCAGCAAAAATTAGTTAAATTGATCAAAAGTGACATAAAGGCATTTCTAATGTTAACAAAAGATTTATTTTTCAAATGAGTGCTTGTTATTTTGGAATTTTCTATTTATCAAAGAATCTTGAAAAAAAACAATGTTTCCACAAAAATATGAAGCAGCACAACTGTTTTCAATTCAACATTAATAGTAATTAGAATCTTTTGTTAAAACACCAAATCAGCATATTATAATGATTTCTCATCATGTGTCAAGACAGGTGTTAATGGCTGCTGAAAATCCAGCTTTGCCATCATGAGTATAAATTGCTTTTTTTTTTAAATACTGTATTTTGATCAGATAAATGCAGCCTTGGTGAGCATTTGAGATTTCTCTTAAAAACATAAAATCTTAACAACTCTAAACTTTTGACGGTAGTCAAGATTGGTTGCAGGCTTCTTTCAAAAAATATAAGAAAAAAAATGCATTCATCAACCACTGAATTTTGAAAGGAAGTGTCTCTGTTATTAATGTGGTTTGAATGCCATAAAAATAAAAACGAAAGCCACATTCATACCTAGTCTAAACATATATTTTGTGTTCTCCATCATTTGATGCTCTTGATGTTTCAACTCTGAGGGTTAAGCTAAATTATTAGAATGGAATCGTTTTTTGTCATATTGAGTGCCGTGTATAGTGGTTACTCAAACTGAAGCTGTTTGGCATGAAACACTCTTGGCCTTAGACTGGGGTCAACATCAGGGAGAGAGAGAGTGGTCCATTTTCTCCAAAGTGTTGTTCACTAGAGAGATGTTGTCTCTTCTTGCGCAATAAATAACTGTCATTACATAGAGTGCCATATAGTGTTTGCAGCATGTAGAACACTCTTTGGCTTATGGACTAAACAAATACACTCATTTTTCAAAGGACACAATGCTACCAACCAAAGATGCTATAGTCCGATGCATTCCAGACTCCGTACATCTATAGAAATGAAAACAGGGTTTGTGCCGCACTTAGAAGAAGTTGATCTGTTTGCTTGCACTGATCAGACATCTTGTGGTTGGAAAAACTTCAATTGTGAAGTGAATTTGAATAAATGTCACTGGTACTTTGTAAAGTGGACTGTTAGAGATTTTGTTGAGATGTATGAATCTTGAACCACTTATGTAGACTCTTCAGAGATTTTTATCCTCTGTGCCACGATTGAGTCTCATAAAATGGCTTCACACTGTTATTGCATTGTGCTTATCAGAAGCAATTAACGGCGTCCATTGTGTGCCACAGTGGCCAAGTCCTCTGCATTTTCCTCCCGCTTCTGCTTGTTTCCTTCTCTCTCCCTAGCTTAAGGTCCCCATAATGCAGCCCTGCCATGAAAATCAATACGGCTTCCACTGAAGACGCATCTTGTCAAAGGCAATTCTTGAACCACTTATGTAGACTCTTCTCAATTTCTGTAAATCATAGATTTTTATCCTCTGTGCCACGATTGAGTCTCATAAAATGGCTTCACACTGTTATTGCATTGTGCTTATCAGAAGCAATTAACGGCGTCCATTGTGTGCCACAGTGGCCAAGTCCTCTGCATTTTCCTCCCGCTTCTGCTTGTTTCCTTCTCTCTCCCTAGCTTAAGGTCCCCATAATGCAGCCCTGCCATGAAAATCAATACGGCTTCCACTGAAGACGCATCTTGTCAAAGGCAATTCAATTCCGTCTGCTCGGCTCTTGGAGTGTCATCTCCTATTGCTGCGCTGTGATCTGTTAACATAGCCAAAAGTGTAGAACTGAAGCGACATTGAACCGTCTTTCCTTTCAGTCACTTTCTCTGCAGTCAGGTCAGGTTGGCTGTGTGGTGATTGTGTGTGGCATTTTTGACACTTTCGATTCAAGGTTATCCTCCAAGAGCGTTGCTGCTTTCTGCACTTGATTATTATCACACAAACCTCTCAGAAAATGTAGTTTTTCACCAAATAATATCCGACTTATCAGAGTAAACCAAAACATTAAATACCTTTTCATAGAAATTCTGTTGTTTGAGTCTCTTCTCTGGTCAGTTCATGAGAGTATCGGTATCTTTTTCTCCCATGTGCTTTTATTCTTTCTGAATTTCGATTGTGTTGTACTGCGTACCTAAGTGACTTTATGAATGTCCCATTATCTAAAGGTTGAACCGAATATTCCCTTTTCCTAAAATGGATTTTGATAATGCTTGTGAAATTATTTTTATTGAATTTCCGCCTGAATATGACCTAAGCACCATGACATTGCCGACGAATCTGCCTAATACACTGATCCAATCCAATTCTTACTGCAATATTAGCAAAGATGCATTAAATTAATCAAAAGTGACCGTAAAAACCTTTGTTACAAAAAAAAATTATATTTCAAAAAAACTCTGTTGAACTTTCTGTTAATCAAAGAATCATGAAAAAATATATATATAATGGTTTCCACAAAAATATTAAGCAGCACAACTGTTTTCAACATTGATAATGATTTGAAATGTTCCTTGAGCACCAAATCAGCATATTAGAATAATTTCTAGGGATCATGTAATACTGAAGACTCGAGTAATGGCTGCTGAAAATGTATTTTTATCATCATACATTCAAATAGATAACAGCTATTTTAAATGATCATACTTTTAATGCTTTTACTGTACTATTCACCAAATAAATATAGCTGGGATGTTTTAAGAGACATCTAAAAAAAAAAAAAAAAAAACCTTCACCTTTCTACCTTTAGGGTATCATCTGTCCCGGTAACAGTGGTTCATCATTTATTTATTTTTGAGAGAGAGAGAGAGAGTGTGTGTAGGGGTAAAAAAAAATAAATAAAAATGGTCTCACATCAGAAATAAAAGACACATGTAGTCACACTGACTTTGTTGTTTAGTACCTATTTGTGCTCTATGTTCTGCTGCCCTCTGGTGTTGTAGTGCAAACACTGTGGCCTATGTTGTTTTGTGTTGGTGAATTTCTGTCAGCAAATGCTTACTAACCTTAAATTAATGAAATATGTCCTGTAGCTTTTACTTTATGAGAGGAACTGGCTGAACCGTTGGAAGACCTCTGTTCTGCATGAAGGAGAGGGAAACATCACCAATGTGAAATGGACAGCCAATCTAATTGCCTGGGCAAACAATGTGGTACAATCAGATTTACACACATTGGACATGTTAATTAAGATACCTTACTAATCATGATTTTATCTCAAATGTAGTGGATGTGTTTTAGGGTGTGAAAATTTACGACATCTGCAGTAAACAGCGCATCACTAACGTGTTGCGGGACAACGCCAGTCTTAGGCCGGATATGTACCCCTGCAGTCTGTGCTGGAAAGACAACACCACGCTGATCATCGGCTGGGGCTCTTCTGTTAAGGTGTGTGTTCCGAACAACTGCAGATCAAGTGTTTTAATAACTAGGAAAGCTCATTTCTAAAACTAATTCTCTTTATTTGAATAACGTTGTTTGGTTCATTTGTTTTTCTCAGATATGTGTTGTTAAAGAGCGTGACCCAACACAAATGAGAGATCTACCCAGTCGCTACGTTGAGATTGGTACTGAAGCAATTACAGTCATACACATAATGAGAACATGTAACATAATTAAATTTTTGTTGTTGTTTGTTTGTTTCTCTTATTTCTTTCAGTGTCAGCATTTGAGACAGAGTTCTTCATTAGTGGATTGGCGCCTTTGGCAGATCAGCTGGTCACTCTGTACTATGTCAAGGAGAACTCTGAGCACGTGGTAATATATTACCCACTCTCACCAGAGCTCAGATCAGGGGCCTCATCAAATGTCCAAGGGGGCTGCAAGATGACTTGTAGTCATTTCAAATGAGACAAAGCAAGCTAAAATCAAGATATAAGCTGACAATATGTTAATTGTAATTCATTTCCTCACAACTGGCAGTTTATTTAAGAACCAGGATTCTCATGGTCTTTGACAACCTGGAAATATGACAGAAAATTAAAGTCATGGAAATCCTTTATAATAAATATGAATTTATATATACACACCTTTATAACAAATAAATACATTTCGGTAACACTTTATAATAACTTTCATTAATAAATCATTAACAAATATTATATAATGCTTAATGGTTCATTAGTTAATATATATTCAAAGAGTTAGACACGTGAGGTAATGTGATTGTTGTTTGCTAATAAACTTAATGTAATAAACTTAATAATAATTTTTAACAAATCATTATTTCATGTAATTTAAAATGCGTACAAATGTAATTAAACTTTCAATTCCATATGATCAAGCACTTATTGTAAATCTACAAATGATTTTAACAGATGTTATAAAATGATTAAAAGCTTGTGTTAATGCACAAAACTTTTGCTGCTATTGAGGTGTGATACGGGTAAGGTTAGGGACAGGTTTGGTGGTATGGGTAGGTTTAAGGCTCAACAGTGTACAGGGGTCACTATAAGGGAACAAGGTTTGTATTATATTGTATTGATAAATGAAAAAGTATTTTCTTTTAAAATATGATTTGTTTTCTCTTGTTTATTTATGATTCAAGAAATATCCTGTTTAATGATATATACTGAAGAGTAGTACACTAATGTGAGTGTTGAGGCAATAAAAACATTTTTTGCACCAAAATTACAATCTGTTATGTCTTTAGCAAGCATTTAGCTAAACCTAACCAGCCACCCTTTACTCAAACTTTGTTACAGTAGCTTGTTACAGTCCAATGCCCATAAAGATACTAAATGATTAGTAATCATTCACAAACATTTACAAATGATGAATAGTTTCAGCTTTAGATTGGCTACTGCAAAAACATGAACAATTGATTAATAAATGATTAGTAAAGATGTGTGAATAGGGTAAATTCAGGTCTTTTGGGACACTTTTTGTCATCGACATGACTGCTCATAAAAGTATTAATGATTAGTTAACATTTATAAACATTTGCAAATGATAAATAGTTTCCCCTTTAGATTGGGTACTGCAAAAACATGAACAAATGATTAATAGATTATGTAAATAGAATGTGTAAATAGAGGTCTACACAACAAACAAAGACCAACAAATGAAGATCATATGAACTGAAAGTTTACTGACATTTGTAAGCATTTCAATTTACATCAAATAATCATATGTTAATCATTAGGTAATGTTTACTAAGCTCATTAGTAAACATTAACAAGAACATTATCTCATATTTCTAGCTATGTATATATATACAGTATATATTAACTAATGATATTTACATGTTTGTTAATGATTTATAAATAAAGTTATTATAAAGTGTTACCCAAATTTCTATAAAGTTATGTCAAGCTCAAAAAGATTTTATTGGGTAAAAATTAATGTTTGTGAGTACAAAATATTTTTAAAAATAAAATCCCAGTTATCACAAACTACTATAAAAGTCTCATAAATCTATAGAAGTATTGGATTTAATGATTTATAAATATTTTAATGTATTGCCGATGCTAGTTTCTGTAAATAAAAAAGGTTGAAAAAAAGCAGCTTTGTCACTGCAGCAGAAGTACCAGAAATATCAAACAATGTCTTCGGCGATTGGGAGCCTCAGAGTCAAAAAATGTTGAGAACCGCTGCTTTAGATACAAAGTATCTTATTAGAAACCTTTTGTTTTGTATTACTGTGAGCGTAGAATGTACATATTAATAAATATAACTCTGTTTGTCACAGGAGGAGGAGTTCAGAACACGACCTCGTTTAGACATCATCCAGCCGTTAGCTGAGGGCTGTGAGGAGATCTCATCAGACGCTCTCACTGTACGCAACTTCCAGGAGAACCAGTGCAGGGACTACAGGCTCGGTATGATGACAACAGGATGAATGCGCTAGAATTACGCAGAGGGATACAAATCACCCCAAACCCACAGTCTAATCAGTAAAATTCACATTTGGATTATATAATCATCATTTTAAATCTTTGATGTGATTCCAGAACACTCTGAGGGAGAGTCTCTGTTCTACATCGTCAGCCCTAAAGACATTGTAGTGGCTAAAGAAAGAGACCAGGACGACCACATTGACTGGCTTCTGGAGAAGAAGAAATATGAGGTAGGTGTTCAGCAGTCTAAGGAAGCATTTATATCATCATAACATTTGAAAATTTGAGTTGTACTTAATGATTTCGGATTTGATTCGGATGTTTTGCACAGGAAGCACTGATGGCTGCAGAGATCAGCTTCAAAAACATTAAACGGCATGATGTACAGGTGAAAACAAATGAATGATGCAATCTGGAGAAAGCTAGTCTTAGTTATTATAACGCTCTCAGATAATAACCTGGAATCACAGTGTGGCTGCTTCCTGTCTGTGCTCTGTGAATAGAAAATTGGAATGGCGTTCATCAATCATCTGGTGGAGAGAGGAGATTATGATGCTGCTGCCAGGTACAGGACATCAACCCTCTGATTTATTGATCTGTTAACCATTTAAAATATGAATGAAAGCCTTGATAAACGCCCCATTTCTCTCTGTGTATTCCTTATTGACAGAAAGTGTCAAAAAGTGCTTGGAAAGAACATGGATCTCTGGGAGAATGAAGTGTACAGATTCAAAACCATTGGACAGTTGAAAGTGAGTCTGCAAAGTTTTATTTCATTTTTTTTTTAAATAATAATTATTTGCCACCCTGCAGGACTTGTATAGTAAATAGTAGTATAATGTTAAAGGGGTCATATGATGCGATTTCAAATTTTCCTTTCTCTTTGGAGTGTTACAAGCTCTTGGTGCATAAAGAAGATCTGTAAAGTTGCAAAGACTAAAGTCTCAAATCCAAAGAGATATTCTTTATAAAAGTTAAGAGTCAGCCACGCCTACCTAAAACGGCTCGTTCTAACACGCCCCCACATGTCTACATAACTATGTGGGAAGATTTGCATAACGCCACCCAAATGTTCACGCAAAAAAAGAAGGCGTAACTTATTCTCACGTAACATTTCTGTCACACGCTTGAGGTATTCGGCCAATCACAACGCACTGGATAGCTGGCCAATCACAGCACACCTCGCTTTTCAGACTGATGAGCTTTGTAAAAATAGACGCGTTTCAGAAAGGCGGGGCATAGAGGAGAAACAATACAGTATGTGGAAAATAATGTGGTTTTTTTTACTTTAAACCGCATAAACACTTTTCATTACACCAAATACACAAAATAATGTTCTTTTTAGCAACATCATATGACCCCTTTAATGAGGATACCTATTATTATTTTTGTCATTATTATTCAAAATAATTGTTATTAATAATAGTAGTAAGTCAGTGTGATGTTTTTATTGTTGTTGTTTTTATTATAATTTATACAATATATATTTTTATAACTTAATAAAATGTTATTAATAATACAATTATTGTATTAATTAACTAAATGTTTTATATAAAATATATTAATAATGTTAAAGCAATTAAGCAATGATAAAATATAATGTAAATTTTTAACGAATATTAGTGTGATCTTTATTATGATTATTTTGTAATATAATAATAATAATATCAAGCTATTATTATAAATTATCACTTTTGACAAAGTTGTGAGAAATTAGTAGCATTTTAATATATGTATATATATATATATATATATATATATATATTTATTTTTTAAATATTAATATTTTAAAGAAATAATAATGCATTAAAAAATATCAGTTTAACTTAAAATATTTCATTTTAGCATTGAACAAATGCTGTTTGTTAACTACCCACTACATTCATGTTCCTCCCAGGCCATCAGTCAGTACTTACCAAGAGGAGACCTTCGTCTTCGACCAGCAATTTATGAGATGATACTTCATGAGTTCCTCAAGACTGACTATGAGGTATGTGTTTTCCATTAAACTTTTTTTTTTGTTCAATTGCATGAACTAGATGGTAGCCTGTTAGATAGACCATAACATTAAGGTTTCAAATTGTGAATGCATCACAACAACAACCTTTATGGAAGTAGGGAATTCCTTTTGTTGTTTCTCACACAGGGTTTTGCCACACTGATTCGTGAGTGGCCGGGAGAGCTGTATAACAACATGGCTATAGTTCAGGCAGTGAATGAACACCTGAAGAAGGACCCCACCAACAGCATGCTTCTCACCACACTGGCCGAACTGTGAGTGAATGCTGCCAATTCATCATTACTGTAAATGAAAAGCTTGTAGCATCATTTTAAAAGCAGCTCTGCACACATGTTAGACTGGTCTTATATGTATGTTTGCAGCTACACGTATGATCAGCGTTATGATCGTGCTCTGGAGATCTACCTGAAACTGAGACACAAAGATGTTTACCAGCTCATTCACAAACACAACCTATTCTCCTCCATCAAGGACAAGATTGTCTTGCTCATGGATTTCGACAAAGAGGTGAACCATCTATTTTTTCCTTTGGCCTTATTGAGGACCTCTGTTTTAGAACTTAATGCAAAAAACTTGTCAAGTGCATAAATTCAGGAAGTTATGGATTCTTTTGCTGATGAGATATATTATAGATGACTTTGGAAGAATGTGATTTCTAGTCACAGAAGGATATGTAAAGGATATGTCTGCCTCTTTGTTATCTCTCTTTTTTTTTTCAGAAAGCTGTTGACATGCTGCTGGATAATGAAGATAAGATATCGGTGAGTTCAGTGCAGTGGCCTCAGTCTTTTGATTAAACCCTCCCAAACTCTCTGCACAGATGAACACGTGTGTTTCTCTCCCTCAGATGGACAAAGTGGTGGAGGAATTAAAAGACAGATCTGAGCTGTTACATGTGGTATGTTGAATACGGGCTGTTTAAAGCATGCAGATGTGTCTGAGGGATCCAGCTGTAGTCAACATTGAATGCTTAACTTCTTTTTGCCTGTTTCTCCTCAGTATTTGCATAAGCTGTTTAAGCGGGACCACCATAAGGGACAGAAGTACCATGAGAGGCAGATCAGTTTGTATGCTGAGTTTGACCGGCCCAACTTACTGCCCTTCCTCAGAGAGAGCATGCACTGTCCACTAGAGAAGGTTTGTATCAAATTTGTGTCACATTAACCAGGAAATAATGCATTAATTAGGCAAGTTCTTTACGTTGATTTAATCATACATTACATACAGTTTTCACTGTATTTTGATCAAATAAATACAGCCTACTGAGCATAAGAGACTTGTTGCAAATGCATTTCAATAAAATGAAATGCAATGCATTTAATACATACAATCATTTAATTCAACGATGAAAAAGGTGATGTTAAGGCGATTATAGATTATATATTTTATAATACTGTATAAAAGTTTATCAAAACCAAATGCTCCACAAACAGTTGCTGTGTGTTTTTCAGGCTCTGGAAATCTGTCAGCAGAGGCACTTTGTAGAAGAGACGGTCTTTCTGCTCAGTGAGTTTTGAATCATGAATCTGCGCATTTCTGTCATAGATATTGAACGCACTGTAATTTTTTACGCAGTAATTGATCCAGTGCATCAGAGGAGAGGTCACTGTGTGTAAAATGTTCAGCTGAAGTGCTTCTGATGAATGCTTTTTTTCCTGTCAGGTCGTATGGGAAACTGCAGACGTGCCCTGCAGATGATCATGGAGGAGCTGGCGGATGTGGACAAAGCCATTGAGTTTGCTAAAGAGCAGGATGACAGAGAACTCTGGGAGGATCTCATCTCTTACTCTATAGACAAACCACGTACGAGACCTGACTCTACAGCAAGCTCTTTCTGCTAAAAAACTTATTAACTTACAATATTAATAATATTTCTCGTTTGTTTTCTTCACTCTAGCGTTTATCACAGGCCTCTTGAATAACATCGGAACCCATGTGGACCCCATCCTGCTCATTCACCGCATTAAAGAAGGGATGGAGATTCCTAACCTCAGAGACTCGCTGGTCAAGATCCTACAGGACTACAATCTACAGGTGTGATCACTGCCGGTTAAACCAACATTTCATTCTGGCTAGAGTACTGATATAACTAGATGCTTATCCTGCATTTGCTTGATCATTTTGTGTTCAGAACATCTTGATGTTTGTCCTGTAGATCTTACTGAGAGAGGGCTGTAAGAAGATCCTTGTTGCAGATTCACTGTCTCTTCTACAGAGGATGCACAGGACGCAGAAGAGAGGAGTGCGGGTGGATGGTAAACAAATGTTTTGTCTTCCAGTCATCTTGGACAAAATTACTCAAATATCAGGGCAAAGCAGCAGCTGTTTTGTTCACTAGAAATGCTGCAAAAATTCTCTTGCTTTCATTTCTCATAGAAGAAAACATCTGTGAATCCTGCCACACTCCTATTCTACCATCAGGTACACCTTGGTTACTTTTAATGTGTCAGTTTGTGTACATGAACTCGCACTCACACATAAAATATATGGAGGAATATAAAGAAATAAAATATAGAATACAAATGTATAAAAAAATGGAAAATGTTCAAACTATTTTATTTCTTGAAAATTAATGCAAGTTTTATGTGTGTGTGTGTGTATATATATATATATATATATATATATATATATACAGTTGTTGCTGCTAAGGGTGGCCCAACCAGTTATTAGGTTTAGGGGACAAACACTTTTTCACACAGGGCCATGTAGTTTTGGATTTTGTTTTCCTTAATAAAAACCTTCATTTAAAAACTGCATGTCGTGTTCACTTATGTTATCTTTTACTAATATTTAAATTTGTTTGATGATCTGAAACATTAAAGTGTGACAAACATGCAAAAAAATAAGAAATCAGGAAGGGGGCCAACACTTTTTCACACCACTGTATATACACACTACCGTTCAAAAGTTTGGGATCAGTAAGACTTGTAATGTTTTTTAAAGAAGTCTCGTATCAAGGCTGCATTTATTTGATCAAAAATACAGGAAAAAAAACAGTAATCTTGCAAAATGTTATTACAATATAAAATAATGGTTTCTATTTTAATATCCTTTAAAATATAATTTATTTCTGTGATGCAAAGCTGAATTTACATCAGCCATTACTCCAGTATAAAGTATCACATGATCCTTAAGAAATCATTCTGATATGCTGATTTATTATTAGAATTATCAATGTTGGCATTGTCCTGAAAAAGTTGTGCTGCCAAATATTTGTTTGAAAACTGCGAAAAAAAATTCAGGATTCTTTGATGAATAAAGTTAAAAAGTACAGCATTTATTCAAAATAGAAATCTTTTCTCACAATATAAATATTTGCTATCACTTATCAATTTAACACATCCTTGCTGAATAAAAGTTTTAATTTCTTAAAAAACAAAAAAAGAATAAAAAATATACTGACCATACGGTAGTGTATATTGTTAGAAAAGATTTATATTTTAAATAAATGCTCTTTTTTAACTTTTTATTCATCAAAGAATCCTGAAAAAAGTATCACAGGTTCCAAATAAATATTAAGCAGCACAACAGTTTCAACACTGTTACATTAGAATGATTTCTGAAGGATTATGTAACACTGAAGACTGGAGTAATGATCCCCAAAATTAATTTTATTTTACACTGTATACACATATTTAATTTGCTATCACTTATCAATTTAACACATCCTTGCTGAATAAAAGTTTTAATTTCTTAAAAAACAAAAAAAGAATAAAAAATATACTGACCATACGGTAGTGTATATTGTTAGAAAAGATTTATATTTTAAATAAATGCTCTTTTTTAACTTTTTATTCATCAAAGAATCCTGAAAAAAGTATCACAGGTTCCAAATAAATATTAAGCAGCACAACAGTTTCAACACTGTTACATTAGAATGATTTCTGAAGGATTATGTAACACTGAAGACTGGAGTAATGATGCTGAAAATTCAGCTTTGCATCACAGGAATAAATTAGATTCTAGTGTATACCAACATAGAAAAACGTTTTTTCCTGTATTTTTGATCAAATAAATGCAGCCTTGATGAGCATAAGAAACTCCTTTAAAAAAAAAAAAAAACAGTAAACATTTTCTGATCCCAAATTTTTTAACGGTAGTGTATACATTTTGACAATGTGTACAATATACAAGTAAAAAAAGGGCTGTCACCCAATCGTTATTTTAAATCTTATTTTTCCACCATCAAGACACGGCTCAGGCATTCGGTGTGGTGGTGTTTCACTGCAGACACATGTTCCACAAGGAGTGTCTACCGTCCCCTGGGAACGTAAGTCTTCTGCAATCTTTATATATAAAACTGCTTTTTATGCAGAAACAACTAAGACATTTGTATGACAAGTTGCACAATCCAAACGTGTTGCTAGCATTCTGACCAGTAATAATGACTCAACCAATGGCATTTATTGATGCTAGAGCTGCAGAAATGACACACTTCACATTTGAGCCAGCCTGCTGCATTCAAACTTTGACCCTTTATCTTAAAAAAAGAGAAATGTTTACTTTTTGTACTATGAATGTTTTGCATTTTATGTCCTCTGACAGCTCCCAGGAATCCAGTATTGTAACATCTGCAGTGCAAAGCGGAGAGGACCGGGCAGTGGCATACTGGAGATGAAGAAATAAACATTTCTACAAGTAGAATAACAGTTATACAATTAGAACCGGTTACAAATGAAATAATCTTCCCTTTACTAACAGTATTTATTAATGCAAGCTTGTGATTGCTAGATTTTGTTTCACAAAAGCGCCAATAAAGCACTCCCGTAAATCTGCTGAAGTCTGTTGCCACAATGTTCCAAACTAGCCATGTACAGTAGTGCATCATCACGGTTTTTTTTCCCCTAAAATATTTTTTCATTAAGAAAACTTTGATTACTAATTATATTTATGAAAGGAGCTTGTATGAACAGACACCATCAGGAACATTTTACAGTGTCATACAGATGAATGCAAAATGTCCGTTTTTTTTAAGGCTAAACTTTACTGATATGTCATATATACTGCAATAATGTGGAACAAAATTCAGCGAAATATATACAAAACCACAGTTTTAATACACTACCCTCAACTGCTGGAATAAGCGCAAACAGCCCAGTAGTTTTTGTCCAGTCAAAAGAAAAACATGGTGAGTCGGAGAGGTTTTAACGTACAATCAGAATAGCTGGATTGCTATTTGCCAACTAAATGTGGAAAGTTTAACACTGCAAAATGGCTCCACATCAGCTTTTACCTCGTCTACACAAGCTGGAACTCATTTGACACGGGCAACTATTCATTGCAACGACTGCAGTGCCTTCTACAGGCCACAGCTACAAAAATACACATCAAACCACAAACATGATATGAGATTAGAAAGGTTAAGCTTTAATAATGGTTCGTCAATCATCATGGAATCAAATAAAATGAGGAGAGGAACAGGGATGAAAGGGTTAAAGGGACATTGTTAGAGAAAATCCATTATTCGCAATATGTTGACAAACTAGCGTAGAACTACATTCTCACAGAGGGATACGGAGGTGGTTTTTACTCCTCAGAGTGGCAAGAATCACATCAAGCAGGCTTTATCTGCAAAACGACCAGGAAGTGCCATCCAAAACACTATTTTAACACATTCTCTAAATATCTATATATATATATTTCTCTCTCATATCACTTTTATATCTTTTTTTTCCCCACAGTAAGGCCACTTCAAAAAGTAAATTTGAAGACTTAACACCCGTGTCGACAGATCTTGCAAAATGGCGAGGGGGGGAAAAAAATAGAATTTAAGTTTAAGGTCGAAACACTGAGTCACTCCCTTTTTGGCCGGACTGGTGTTAATTCCTGCAGCCAATCATAGCCCAGGACCTGGTCGACATGGTAACCGCAGATATGTAACTGAGGTAGTCTCCACTCTCTAGTGCCCAAATCCAAAACTCCCAGCTTTCTGTCATCACAATGTAAGAAGAAAAAAAAAATACTATTGGCAGTATAGCTCCCAATGATTTGGGAGCTATACTGATGTAGCGAAGAAAAAAAAAAACCTCAGCAGTTTTTTTTTGTTTGTTTGTTTGTTTAATTCTCACCCAATGTCTTGAACTCCAACCTCAAAGTGGCTTTTCTCATTTTCTCAGGGTTGGCCGATGTCCAGTGGCTCTGCCGGCCAACCAACCCCATGAGGAAATCCACCGTAATAAACATTTGGTGCCTTGTTCGTTTGATGCAGTGTCATTCATCTTGGTGAACTGTGTTGTATAAAGCAGTATTTGTAATTTCAGTCAGTTCCTGTTGCTGCAGCCCGTTTGAATGCAGTTGATAAGGGAGGTGTCCATGTGTGTATGAGAGGATTTTGATGGATAAATGTGTCAAAATATGTCCATTTGTGGGTGTTGTTTGACGGGGGTCTACTGGGATGTTTGTGTATTGTTGAGCGAGTGAGTGTGAGAGAGAGAGAGAGAGAGAGAGAGAGAGAAAGTGTGTGTGTGTGTGTGTGTGTGTGTGTGTGTGTGTGTAAATGGGCACAGACGTCTCCAGCTCAGTCAGGACTGCATCAGACAGCTGCAGGTCATTTTCCCCCTGCAAGTCTTACTTTACCATTGGCGGTAGGCTTGGGGGGGGAGGGGGAGATGGCTTTTATTTGTCCCCCAGGATGGCATACTGATTATCTAACTGTAGTTGCTGCATGGAGCCCGGGCCTTCACCTTCTCTCACCCGGCTCTTATGCTTGACCACCTCGAAAGTATTCTCCATCTCTCTGTCCCTACAACACCAAAACAACCAGTATGCAGGATTGGTTATGTCCAGAATGGAATACTAGCAACTGTACAGTATGTATATATTATGAACCAAAAGGCCCTCCACTGTCCAGCACAATGATCAAAGGGCCCCTTATACAGGATAAAATATTTATTGTAGTTTGTCAGTTGTAATTATAAATAAATGCAAAGCTAAGCAGCTTTAAACTAAATTTAAACATGTTTTATTAACACATAGTAGGTTAATAAAATTCATTAAATTGGACGACCCCAATTAATTTTGTGATTCCGGAAGTTTTAATAACTGTAGTTGCACTTGCAACTTCATTACATTTTAGCATTTATAATTTTTTTATAAATAAAAATAATAAGTCATTCTGTGACCCCATTGGAAGTTTGCTAAGGTTTCAAAGCCCCTTGGTTGAGAACCACTGCTATAAATAGCATCATATTATTGTTATTGTTATTATAATTGCAAGAAAACACAATTATGACAAATAGTATGCAGCAACAAGTGTTTCAAATGGTAGTTTACTACAAGACAACTAAACAAAAACTAAATTTTCAAGACTTAAAATCTAAAAATTGTAATAAACAATAAAATAATAAACTTTTTGAAACATGGCATATTAAAAACTTTTTACTTTTTAAACTCCTGCATACAGGATGACAAAGAAAATTCCAGATCTATCCATTTCCTGCACATTTTGGCAGTTTGGTTATTTTAGTATTATTTTTATACTATTATAGCATTTATTATTATTCTGAATTAACTTTTTAGTAGGGCTGGTAAGCAATTACATTTTTTTTAAATCTAATTAATTACATGACGAGGCAATTAATTAAATCGCAAATTAATCGCACCTCAAATTTGGCTGATAAATTACTCCCAAAAGAAAAATTAAAGTCATTGTTGTGTAAAGCATGAGGGTGAGTAAATGATGACAATTGTCATTTTTGGGTAGGTAAAATATACCTTTAATAATTCATTTTATTATTATTACTATGGAAATATTAAATAATTTTTTTTAATGAAATGATACTCCAAATAATAAACTAAAACTGCCAGTAGGTGGTGGTAAATGTCTTAATGATTAAGTAATCCAGTCATTTATTCATTCATTTGATTCTTTCAAATGGCTGATTCATTCAGGAGTGAAGTAAGGCCCTGTCCCAAATCACACCCTAAACCCTCGCGGTCTTCCTCCGAGTCCGCACTTTCGTGATGTAATGCCGCTTTGACTGTCGGGTAGAAGTCTGCTGCGGAGCTCGCCCCAGTGCGGGCTCAGCAGAAGTGCGGATCGAGGGCGGATAACGGCCGCAAAGCGGGTGCTCACGAGCACCCTTCTGAATGCTAAAATGACAAATGGGACACCCTACGGTCTCGTGGACTTGATGGACATTTTTTCCAGGCGCGTCCGCGCCGCATCAAGATAAAAACATTTCAAGTTTTCAGTTTTCATGTGACAAGAACCAACCAATCAGCTTCATCATTTCCCGTAACAACATTTAAAGCTCAGCCAAGATGAAGGAACAGCTGATCATAGCTGTACAGGGATAGCCATTTTGAAATAAATTTTGTAGCAGAGTTACTGCAAGCAATTTTCAGAGCTGCAAATCCATTTATCCTTTGCTGAAACTTCCGCTTCATGGAGAGCGCAGGTCATGGTTGCTTAGCAACGGCAGACGCCTCCGGAGCGCAAGCACCCGAACGCTTTGGAGAAAAGCAGAAAGCGGCGCGACATGTGAACGGCCCCTAAGTCCGTAAGACCGCAAGTGCACATGAAGTGTTCCATTTGGGACAGGGCCTAAATGGTTCTCTTTATGTATGATCAATTGAATCATTAGGCTTGTTCGACTTGAAGCGGATCATCACCATCAGATCAATTGGTGTGTGACATCAAAGTACCGCAAGAGCTATAGAGAGCAGATGGCTCCTTATGCTTTTGAATCGCTCTCGAGGTACTTTGATGTCATACACCAATCACTCTGTATAGCGCCACTTCAAATCCAATGCGCCTATTGGCCCTATCACACAGGACGCGGCATGCGCTGTGCTAGACGCTGGGTTCAGCACAGCCCTTAAGATACAAAGCGATTTGCGCTACGCTGGCCAGAGCGAAATAGGCAGAGTTTTCAAAACTTTTACCAGGAGTTCTATTTGGATGCCCCGTTTCTATTGGCCGTGTGGGTAATTGTCACAGAGCGCAGCAGCAAAAGTTGAACAATTTTGAACTTTGACCGCGGCGCGCACGCGCAAGCTCACCCATGTGCGCTCTGCTGCGTGTGCGCTTTGGTCGACGCAGCAACAAACCGTCCTTGCGTGGCGCAAGCCATTGAAATTAATGGGTTTCATAGCACAGCGCTGCGCTTTCCGCATCCTGTGTGAAAGCTGCTTATGGCCAATGGTTCAACACGCCAAATGGTTCACCCAATTCGTTCAAAACGTGGATTAAGAAATGAAATGCCGCCGTGTGTTGCCCGGAGACAAACAGTTCTGCTTTGTCTATATTTTCGTTGGCAAAATTGAGCAAAACAGACAACATTGTGTTTAAAATTACACGATATTAACTTCTTACTGAACTGTTGTAGAAGATCAGTATTTGCACTCCTGTGATATTGCACTTATTGCTTGTGTGATATTGCTTAAAGGGGTCCTATTATGCTTTTTCACTTTTTCAACTTTAGTTAGTCTGTAATGTTGCTGTTTGAGCATAAAAAAGATCCGCAAAGTTACAAAGCTCAATGTCCAATTCAAAAGGAGATATTTTATTTAACAGAAATCACTTTTCAAAAACTACACCGAACGACTCGTTTGGACTACAACGCATATTTTCCGGGATTTGTGATATCACAAATACCGCCGAATGGGACGAGACTCCGGAGCGCAAGCACCCGAACGCTTTGGAGAAAAGCAGAAAGCGGCGCGACATGTGAACGGCCCCTAAGTCCGTAAGACCGCAAGTGCACATGAAGTGTTCCATTTGGGACAGGGCCTAAATGGTTCTCTTTATGTATGATCAATTGAATCATTAGGCTTGTTCGACTTGAAGCGGATCATCACCATCAGATCAATTGGTGTGTGACATCAAAGTACCGCAAGAGCTATAGAGAGCAGATGGCTCCTTATGCTTTTGAATCGCTCTCGAGGTACTTTGATGTCATACACCAATCACTCTGTATAGCGCCACTTCAAATCCAATGCGCCTATTGGCCCTATCACACAGGACGCGGCATGCGCTGTGCTAGACGCTGGGTTCAGCACAGCCCTTAAGATACAAAGCGATTTGCGCTACGCTGGCCAGAGCGAAATAGGCAGAGTTTTCAAAACTTTTACCAGGAGTTCTATTTGGATGCCCCGTTTCTATTGGCCGTGTGGGTAATTGTCACAGAGCGCAGCAGCAAAAGTTGAACAATTTTGAACTTTGACCGCGGCGCGCACGCGCAAGCTCACCCATGTGCGCTCTGCTGCGTGTGCGCTTTGGTCGACGCAGCAACAAACCGTCCTTGCGTGGCGCAAGCCATTGAAATTAATGGGTTTCATAGCACAGCGCTGCGCTTTCCGCATCCTGTGTGAAAGCTGCTTATGGCCAATGGTTCAACACGCCAAATGGTTCACCCAATTCGTTCAAAACGTGGATTAAGAAATGAAATGCCGCCGTGTGTTGCCCGGAGACAAACAGTTCTGCTTTGTCTATATTTTCGTTGGCAAAATTGAGCAAAACAGACAACATTGTGTTTAAAATTACACGATATTAACTTCTTACTGAACTGTTGTAGAAGATCAGTATTTGCACTCCTGTGATATTGCACTTATTGCTTGTGTGATATTGCTTAAAGGGGTCCTATTATGCTTTTTCACTTTTTCAACTTTAGTTAGTCTGTAATGTTGCTGTTTGAGCATAAAAAAGATCCGCAAAGTTACAAAGCTCAATGTCCAATTCAAAAGGAGATATTTTATTTAACAGAAATCACTTTTCAAAAACTACACCGAACGACTCGTTTGGACTACAACGCATATTTTCCGGGATTTGTGATATCACAAATACCGCCGAATGGGACGAGACCTGGTTGAGTTGCACTAGAGAAGGCAACGAGTGTTATCACTATGTCGGAGACACGCTAGCTTTCCCAAGACAGACGAACTTAGAGTGGTTACAATCATACCTATTTAAATCGCGCTCAAATTGATTTGATTTCGACGCAATATTTACACTGAAGCTCGCAGGCGGCTATGGTAAGGGGCATGACATTTCCCGACCAGGCGCCGAGTGGTGCCAATCACAACACACACTGGCCCAGCTAACCAATCACAGCACACACTACAGGATAAAATATTTATTGTAGTTTGTCAGTTGTAATTATAAATAAATGCAAAGCTAAGCAGCTTTAAACTAAATTTAAACATGTTTTATTAACACATAGTAGGTTAATAAAATTCATTAAATTGGACGACCCCAATTAATTTTGTGATTCCGGAAGTTTTAATAACTGTAGTTGCACTTGCAACTTCATTACATTTTAGCATTTATAATTTTTTTATAAATAAAAATAATAAGTCATTCTGTGACCCCATTGGAAGTTTGCTAAGGTTTCAAAGCCCCTTGGTTGAGAACCACTGCTATAAATAGCATCATATTATTGTTATTGTTATTATAATTGCAAGAAAACACAATTATGACAAATAGTATGCAGCAACAAGTGTTTCAAATGGTAGTTTACTACAAGACAACTAAACAAAAACTAAATTTTCAAGACTTAAAATCTAAAAATTGTAATAAACAATAAAATAATAAACTTTTTGAAACATGGCATATTAAAAACTTTTTACTTTTTAAACTCCTGCATACAGGATGACAAAGAAAATTCCAGATCTATCCATTTCCTGCACATTTTGGCAGTTTGGTTATTTTAGTATTATTTTTATACTATTATAGCATTTATTATTATTCTGAATTAACTTTTTAGTAGGGCTGGTAAGCAATTACATTTTTTTTAAATCTAATTAATTACATGACGAGGCAATTAATTAAATCGCAAATTAATCGCACCTCAAATTTGGCTGATAAATTACTCCCAAAAGAAAAATTAAAGTCATTGTTGTGTAAAGCATGAGGGTGAGTAAATGATGACAATTGTCATTTTTGGGTAGGTAAAATATACCTTTAATAATTCATTTTATTATTATTACTATGGAAATATTAAATAATTTTTTTTAATGAAATGATACTCCAAATAATAAACTAAAACTGCCAGTAGGTGGTGGTAAATGTCTTAATGATTAAGTAATCCAGTCATTTATTCATTCATTTGATTCTTTCAAATGGCTGATTCATTCAGGAGTGAAGTAAGGCCCTGTCCCAAATCACACCCTAAACCCTCGCGGTCTTCCTCCGAGTCCGCACTTTCGTGATGTAATGCCGCTTTGACTGTCGGGTAGAAGTCTGCTGCGGAGCTCGCCCCAGTGCGGGCTCAGCAGAAGTGCGGATCGAGGGCGGATAACGGCCGCAAAGCGGGTGCTCACGAGCACCCTTCTGAATGCTAAAATGACAAATGGGACACCCTACGGTCTCGTGGACTTGATGGACATTTTTTCCAGGCGCGTCCGCGCCGCATCAAGATAAAAACATTTCAAGTTTTCAGTTTTCATGTGACAAGAACCAACCAATCAGCTTCATCATTTCCCGTAACAACATTTAAAGCTCAGCCAAGATGAAGGAACAGCTGATCATAGCTGTACAGGGATAGCCATTTTGAAATAAATTTTGTAGCAGAGTTACTGCAAGCAATTTTCAGAGCTGCAAATCCATTTATCCTTTGCTGAAACTTCCGCTTCATGGAGAGCGCAGGTCATGGTTGCTTAGCAACGGCAGACGCCTCCGGAGCGCAAGCACCCGAACGCTTTGGAGAAAAGCAGAAAGCGGCGCGACATGTGAACGGCCCCTAAGTCCGTAAGACCGCAAGTGCACATGAAGTGTTCCATTTGGGACAGGGCCTAAATGGTTCTCTTTATGTATGATCAATTGAATCATTAGGCTTGTTCGACTTGAAGCGGATCATCACCATCAGATCAATTGGTGTGTGACATCAAAGTACCGCAAGAGCTATAGAGAGCAGATGGCTCCTTATGCTTTTGAATCGCTCTCGAGGTACTTTGATGTCATACACCAATCACTCTGTATAGCGCCACTTCAAATCCAATGCGCCTATTGGCCCTATCACACAGGACGCGGCATGCGCTGTGCTAGACGCTGGGTTCAGCACAGCCCTTAAGATACAAAGCGATTTGCGCTACGCTGGCCAGAGCGAAATAGGCAGAGTTTTCAAAACTTTTACCAGGAGTTCTATTTGGATGCCCCGTTTCTATTGGCCGTGTGGGTAATTGTCACAGAGCGCAGCAGCAAAAGTTGAACAATTTTGAACTTTGACCGCGGCGCGCACGCGCAAGCTCACCCATGTGCGCTCTGCTGCGTGTGCGCTTTGGTCGACGCAGCAACAAACCGTCCTTGCGTGGCGCAAGCCATTGAAATTAATGGGTTTCATAGCACAGCGCTGCGCTTTCCGCATCCTGTGTGAAAGCTGCTTATGGCCAATGGTTCAACACGCCAAATGGTTCACCCAATTCGTTCAAAACGTGGATTAAGAAATGAAATGCCGCCGTGTGTTGCCCGGAGACAAACAGTTCTGCTTTGTCTATATTTTCGTTGGCAAAATTGAGCAAAACAGACAACATTGTGTTTAAAATTACACGATATTAACTTCTTACTGAACTGTTGTAGAAGATCAGTATTTGCACTCCTGTGATATTGCACTTATTGCTTGTGTGATATTGCTTAAAGGGGTCCTATTATGCTTTTTCACTTTTTCAACTTTAGTTAGTCTGTAATGTTGCTGTTTGAGCATAAAAAAGATCCGCAAAGTTACAAAGCTCAATGTCCAATTCAAAAGGAGATATTTTATTTAACAGAAATCACTTTTCAAAAACTACACCGAACGACTCGTTTGGACTACAACGCATATTTTCCGGGATTTGTGATATCACAAATACCGCCGAATGGGACGAGACCTGGTTGAGTTGCACTAGAGAAGGCAACGAGTGTTATCACTATGTCGGAGACACGCTAGCTTTCCCAAGACAGACGAACTTAGAGTGGTTACAATCATACCTATTTAAATCGCGCTCAAATTGATTTGATTTCGACACAATATTTACACCGAAGCTGGCAGTAGGTGGCTATGGTAAGGGGCGTGACATTTCCTGACCAGGCGCTGAGTGCTGCCAATCACAACACACACTGGCCCAGCTAACCAATCACAGCACACACTGGCCCAGCTAACCAATCACAACACACACTGGCCCAGCTAACCAATCACAGCACATTTCATGATACAGGAACTATTCGAGCCGTTCATGCCAGACTGGGGAGAAAGGTGTTGTAATAATGTAAAATATGTGAAAAATAATGTGTTTTTCGAACAACTTAGTACGAGAGCCTGTTCTAGTACACGCCCAAAACAAAATCAAGACTTTGTAAAAGAGCATAATAGGACCCCTTTAACTATATGATGTAAATATGAGACAAAAACTTAAACGGGCATTTTTGCCCCATATCTTGAATTTTAGGGACATTCTAACTACGCTCTCTAGGCTCCATCACGCAGTGAGTTGTTGCCCTGCCTCATATTCGTCCTCAATCAACTGTATGGAATGTTAGATGACCCACGTAGGTCTGGGGTGGGGCAAGTGCGTTAAATGCGTTAGTAATTTTAACACGTTATTTTTCACCGTAATTAATTAATTTAATTAATGAGTTAAATTACCAGCCCTACTTTTTTAGTCATTTTGTTATGTGCTTTTGTTATTTATATTAGATTTTTTTTTTTAGCTTTATTTTTATTTCAGTTTTAGCTTTAGTGATTCTAGTACTTAGTTCAATTAGTTAATTCAAGTTTTTTTTATTTGAATAGTTTTAGTAAATAAAAGACTATTACTCCATTCACAGAGAAAATCTGCACAGTACAAATACTGCGGAAACAGCAGCACATCAGTATTCCTAACATACTCTGTGTACGAGGAAAAATGAGGAAGGAAGCTAAAGGCACATCTGATTAAGCAATGTGTATAGTATATAATGAACAGTGTATAGACATTTAGAAGAGCTTAGTGTCTTACTTGCGAGTCTCCACGTGTCTGGCGGTGGAGAGGAGAGAGGGGAACTGGGCATCACTGAAGATCTCCGGAGGCCCTTGAGTAGGGCCTCTCTTAGTAGAGGTTAACCGGGCCCCTGGGGGACGATACACGCCAGGTGCTTTGGGCTCAGGAACCTCAACTTCCTCTACTAACAGGAAAAGAGACAGATTAGCGTTAAAGAACTAATCTCAACTAATGTTGACTATTTATACTAACACTGCCGACTCACCCGGAGCAGCTGAAGGGGGGCCGCTTGATTTATTCCAGGGTCCAGATATTTTATCACCAGTGACTAGGATGATCTCACCATCCTCACCCACTTCCTCCTTCTCGTACTCTTCCTCTTCCTTCTCATCACTGTCAGACAGTCAGACCAACATAAAATGGAGTACTTGAATAGAGATGTGCTGTAACATGCATGAATTCAGAGTGCTTTGAGATATTCAAATGATAGCTGAAAAACAAGGTCAAACACGCCTTTTAAAACTACCGGGTGGGGGCACAGAAAGCACCAATGACATCATGAACTGGCAATAACTAGTTTTGTTTACCTGAACTCCAGTAATGAAACTACTGGGAATAATTTAAATCAGAAACTGCCATGTAAACAGAATAATATATGAATAGTAGCATGAAATTCATTAGATGTCAACCTCATCTGCAGGGCCTGGAGTCTGAGCCCAGTGTAGTCCACCTCCTTCTGCTCAAAGTCCTTCCATTCCTCATCCTCCTGGAGTGACAGTTCGAGAAAAAGAGAGGTGACACTTATATAGATTTTAAATGACACATTTTTGAACAGTACAAGAACCATGTCTATGCTACATATTTGCTATATATTTCTGGAACTACAGTGGAGTCAGTCAAAGCATTCGGTTCCTAAGTGTACTGATTATAAAAGTAACTTATAAATGAAGTCATGTAATGTATAAATGAAACCTCCGTAATGAACAGCAGAGAACGTCGAAAGCATTTAATTTTCTGGACTTAATCGTAACTGTAAATCAAATGCATAGTTCTCGTTGCCAATGCAACTTCTAAACAGATCTTAGTAAGCGTAAAAAATAATAATAGTAAAAGATATTTAGGTTTCAAACTCGATTTCTATTAGAGTTTTTTTTTTTAAACAATCACTAGGATGCATTTCCTAAAACTTAAGTCGCTTTTTCAAAACTCTTCACACAGTTCTCCTAACCAACTTTCAGACAAAGCACAGCGGTTAGTTTCATACCCAAAATGTAATAAAACTACCAAAACACTTCATACATCAAGTCATTCTTCCATAAAACTGGCAACGGTTGTTACCCAAAAACAATTTGTCGCTCATAAAGCATTGACCTAAAAAATATTAACAGGAAGCAAAGTTTTCTTTTATAAAAACTAGCAAAACAAGCAAAAAAATAACAATCAATATCTAACCTGATGAAAAATGTTTATACAGTATCTCACAGAAGTGAGTACACCCCTCACATTTTTGTAAATATTTTATTATATCTTTTCATGTGACAACACTGAAGAAATGACACTTTGCTACAATGTAAAGTAGTGAGTGTACAGCTTGTATAACAGTGTAAATTTGCTGTCCCCTCAAAATAACTCAACACACAGCCATTAATGTCTAAACTGCTGGCCACAAAAGTGAGTACACCCCTAAGTGAAAATGTCCAAATTGGGCCCAAAGTGTCAATATTTTGTGTGGCCACCATTATTTTCCAGCACTGCCTTAACCCTCTTGGGCATGGAGTTCACCAGAGCTTCACAGGTTGCCACTGGAGTCCTCTTCCACTCCTCCATGATATCCTCAAATGGAAGATGGAGGAGCGCAAGGTCTCTAACATCCACCAGCTCCGTGATGTCGTCATGTGTGAAGCTCTGGTGAACTCCATGCCCAAGAGGGTTAAGGCAGTGCTGGAAAATAATGGTGGCCACACAAAATATTGACACTTTAAGCTAGGGCTGCACGATAAATCGCATGCGATATTTAACGAGCATCTTGTCAGAAAGCCGGTTCTGTAATCAGCGGTAAATTTCCATCACCTGCGGGCTTTCACATTGAGCAGCATTAACTACACAGAGCCGTTGTTCACTGACGAGCAGCGCAAAAAAAATCGCACGAATATGAACGTGGGTTTGCGCAACTCGTCAGAGAACAACGGCTTTACCGCTGATTTATCGTGCAGCCCTACTTTGAGCCCAATTTGGACATTTTCACTTAGGGGTGTACTCACTTTTGTTGCCAGCGGTTCAGATATTAATGGCTGTGTGTTGCGTTATTTTGAGGGGACAGCAAATTTACACTGTTATACAAGCTGTACACTTACTAATTTACATTGTAGCAAAGTGTAATTTCTTCAGTGTTGTCACATGAAAAGATACAATTAAATATTTACAAAAATGTGAGGGGTGTACTCACTTCTGTGAGATACTGTATATCATGTGCAACAACATTGGGAATTTCAATAAAGGCACATTTGGCCATTTTTTTTTAAATGCATCATTATGCAAAAACATGAGCTGAGTTCTCCACATGAAAGACCCACAACTGATAGTACAACAAGCTACGTCTATTCTCTCCAATATGGTACAAAGAATTGAGTACCATAAAGTAAATAAACTGAGATGTGAAGAGTGTGTATATAAAATATGTTAACTGTGACAAATGGAGATGAAACTGAAGTAGTGACATCTTTTTTTCTGTAATGTATTGGTTCTGTCTATCAGTTGCAGATTCAATTTTGAGATGTGGGTGTTGCACTCAAAAGTGGAGGCAGATGAACTTGCAGGGACAGAGTTTAAAGGGGTCATATGATGTGATTTCAATTATTCCTTTCTCTTTGGAGTGTTACAAGCTTTTGGTGCATAAAGAAGATCTGTAAAGTTAAAGTCTCAAATCCAAAGAGAAATTCTTTATAAAAGTTAAGAGTCAACCACGCCTACCTAAAACAGCTCGTTCTAACACACCCCCACATGTCTATGTCACGATGTGGGAAGATTTGCATAACGCCGCTCAAATGTTCACGCAAAGAAAGGCGGCGTAACTTTTATTCTTGCTGTAGTATTGTTGTCGCTATGTCGTGAAGGCGCTGCGTGTTTCGTTGTGAAAGCGAAACTACTTTGTTTGGCCTTCCAAAAGAGGACGATATCCGCTTCGTCATGCCTAGAGCTAGCTGATCCGTGCTGGTCGCTGAGGAAATACATCAACTTCTCGCTGTGGATCGCCAGATCGGCTTTCACCGTGAACGAAGCAGAGTCCAGCCCAGGGTCGTCACATGGGTTTGCCGCAAGCCCGCCCGCCGCGGCGTTCACTCAAGCCAGCCTCCGCTCACTCTAGCCCACCGTGTGTGACGCTGTTTCGTTGTGAAAGCGAAACTACTTTGATTTGGTCTTCCAAAAGAGGACACGACTAGAAATCAGTGGTTAAGTTGTATTTACAACACTGTTCCAGAACAGTTCAACCCTAATATTCAGATGTGTGCAGTGCATTTTATGGAGGACTGTTTCCTGATCCTGGTAGAGTAGACTACAATGCCGGCTGTTCTGACTCACAGACTGTACGTTTTTTATATATAAAGAATTTGCCACTGACGATTCAAACGCGAGTTTTGAGCTGTGTAGAGTAGCACTTGTTGTTTGTCATTTCTCCGATCACAAATGCAGACATGGTTTTATGTTTACGCGGCGCGATGCAATGCAACGCGTAAAAAGACAGTATAAGTCATTATAATCTGTAATTATGTCCCCACTGGATGCAACAAATGCCTCGTTTACAATGGGTTTTAATGTTTTTGTCTCGTCGCTCCAGCCGGGACAAGGCATTAGAGGTCTGCATTTTCACGGCTCAGGACCCGACCGGATTTTTTGCGCCGCGGTATTAAATTCCCGAATAAAATGCGGTAGCGTCGGTAACTCGTGTAATTTGAACGGGAGCGACGTCCATTTAGAACAGCATATCTGCGTACATATGCACTGCACGCATGCTTTAGCGTCGCACGTTTTATTTGCGGGGTCTGTACGCAGCATGTGCATAACGATGCTCAGAGCAGGCTGTACCTGTGGTAAATATACGGCCCTCAGACAGAACAGGCAGGTTGTCGATGAGTACCGGAGCAGAATAAGGATGGAGCAAAGTGTGGATGTGCTGTCCTTGAAGGACGTTCAACTCGGTTTTGTTTATATTTTGCTTAGCCTATAATTTTAAATGAAAGATGTCGTATTTATTTTTCTCTGCGACACTTTTCCTACCGTGTTAACAGAAAAATGTCAAACAAATTTAGTATTTTGACAAGACGAATAAAAATAGCTAATATTTTTGTACAACCTACATTTTTTTTCTCTCTGGGACACTTTTTTCCTATTGTGTTGTCAATGTTAAACGAATTGTATCCTGACCAGACGAATAAAAATAAGAAACACAATTTTTGTACATTTTTTTCCTACTGTGTTGCATAAAACATTAAACTAATTTTGTCTTAAGATAATTCATATAAATTCAAGTCAAAGTCAATCAATTCAAGACTCTTGACAAGACGAATAAAATAACAAAATTTTGTGCAGAATGCACTTTTATTTGTCAGCCTCTCTCTCTTTATTTCAGTAGCGGAAATTTAAATGTGAGATTTTGGAAATGAGATCTAAATTTAGCGGGAACGGTCGGGAAGAAAATTATTTAAAGCGGACAGCAGGTGAACAAAGAGTGAATATATAGAGGGAGCGGGTGGGTGTGGAATAGAACCTTGCGAGAGAGGGACTAAAAAAACAGTCCCAGACCTCTACAAGGCCTCACAATATGGCAAGGGGCGTAACATTTCCGTCACATGCTTGAGGTATTCGGCCAATCACAACGCACTGGATAGCTGCCCAATCAGAGCACACCTCACTTTTCAGACCAATGAGCTTTGTAAAAATCTACGCCTTTCAGAAAGGCGGGGCATAGAGAAACAATAATGTACAGTATGTGGGAAATAATGTGTTTTTTTAACCTTAAACCGCATAAACATTTCATTACACCAAATAATGTTCTTTTTAGCAACATCATATGACCCCTTTAAACAGACTAAACGATTGGGGAAGTCCTGCATGTGTCACCAGAGAGAAATCTGGGGTGTTCACTGGAAGGCCCAGTTTTTATTATGCATTACAAGGTTCATAAAAAATAATAATAATACATTTTTAAAAAACATATGCAATTATGATCCAAAACATGTCAACTCTTCTGCTACACACTCAAAAGTATGCACACTTTCTTTACAAAACGAATATACACTTTTAGGGAACGGCATAAGTAGGCAAATTGGGACGCATCACAACAGATTTACTTAATTTCTCAATTTGCATCACAACATACAAAGTGCAGAATTTAATTAAAGCGACCTGATGTCAATGTAAAAATGCAATCATCATACAACAGCAGCGTTCATTAGCATGAAGCTATTCTGTACTGTCTGCCAAGAGAAACAAGCATGTGTTTTTCTTCAACAGAAACAAGCATATGGTGGCGCTGAAGGACACAGTTACTGCAGCAGTTCTAAAAGCCCTGCTGGAAGATTGATTGCCCATGCAATGAATGTCAGTTTGATGCCACTTTAGACACGACCAAAAGCTACTTCTATTTAAGGGTAACGTTAAAAGCACAGTTCAGACAACAACAACAAAATGTCATCGTTTACACAACCTTATGTTGCTCCATTCTCATATGAAATGTTAGGCAGAAAAGATGCAATGAAAGTAAATAATGACATAGGCTGTCAATATCTAAATGTTCTGCCAAAAATCTGATTGTTTTAAATCTGAGGCTGTGTAAATGATGACACTTTGATTTTAAAACTAACTGTCAATTTAAGCAACGTAGCCGCTGTCAGAAATATAAACAGATGATAACTACAGCACATCAGCACATTAACTTTCTCTTTATATCGACAAAAGAAACATTTAACCTCTTATTAGAGTTGTTATTCGCTCGTCACAAAACCGAGTGCCTGCTTAGACGACACTACGCATTTAGAGCGTCCACGCGCCCTTTGTGTCTACCAACGCTGTCTAGGTAGGCAGCCAACTAGGTTTTGTGACACAGCCCGTGTGTGCTATTTGACTGAGCAATACCTTTTCCATCTGCGCGTCCTGGTTCTCACTCTTCGTCGACTTCTCCTTCTCCTTTTTCGTCTTTTTCAGCACCATTGCGGTTCCTCCGGTTGCCTGCTCCTTTCCCTTAACGTTACCCTTCTCTTTCTTTTTCTTCTTGTCGCGTTTAGCGAAGAAGTCATCCAGACTCTTCTCCACGCCGGCCGGAGCCACATCCGCCATCTTATCCCCAAATTTCTCTCACTAAACACTAAAAAAAGCTTAGAAATGATCAGATCAGTGTCTGAAACGACAGCAACCGAGCCCTTGCGTGCGTGTCTGCCCGGTAATCCGTATGTTTCATGTATCCGTAGGTTAAAGGTGTGCTGAGAGCAGCATGACAAACTCGCCAGCTGAAAGTGTGACACAGTCGCCCAATGCACCGGATAGTGTTGCTTCCTATCTGACCCGGATGGGAAAGCGCCTTTGTGATTGACAGTTCTGCTTTCCAATCGCTGAGCGACAATGTTAGTTTTCGACCAATCCCATCGCAGGGTGAGGATTCTGCGTAGTGCCAGATTGTGCAACTTTTGTTTTTCAATTCGGTCTTTAGTAGTTATACAACACTTGTGGAGTAATTTAGTTAACAAATGAAAGAAAACGTATTTCTACTGATAAATTTAGGTATGTGGTGCCATTTTAAATTGCAAAAAAATGCACAGAAGAGGCAGAATTGCAGAAATAATGTTAATAAATTATTGTTTTAAACATGACATGAGTATAGAAACGTGAAATAGCTAATTAAAATATAGAATTAAAAAATAAAAATATGATATCAAGAAATTGTTTATATTAACACAAAATAAACATTTTATATCATTTTTGAGAATCTGGCATCTGAATATTAAGGGTGGTAGGCTCCTCAGTGCCTTTAAGAGTTATTGGCTTGCTTAGGGCCATTTATAAGAAGAAGTGATTGAAAAAGGGTGTTGTTAAGGTACTATGAATAGTCTTTCCTGTTGCGTTGACACGCTAATGTGGAAACTCCTGTTTACTCTGGTACTGAAACCTGATTTGTTCACGTTCGTGTACCTGCACAAACCAATGGCGCTTCAACCCACCAAAAGGGGAGGAGCGACCTCTATATAAGTCATCTCTGAGTGCCATTTAGTCAGAATTTTTATCCTTCAGTGACAAAGATCATCTCCTCGCTGACTCTGCAAGCAAGAAGCCTAAGAAGGAAAAAGCTCAGTTTAGCCTGTTGCTCGTCACCGTAGAATAAGCCCCCAGCAGTGGGAGAAGCCAGAAGCCTTCCCCTGTGGCCAACCGGCACTATAAGAGCAAATTTCCTGTGATGTTGATGCAAATGTCGCGCCGCAAGTGTGGCTCGTACAGGGAACCCCTGCACGATGCAGACGGGCACAGTGAGTGCATCGCCTGTCTGGGCAGATCCCACGCAGAGGCTCCGTTCACTGAAACGAAATGCTCTCACTGCGAGAGCATGAGTCTCGCCCTTCTCCGCTCTCGGATCGCCTTCTTTAATGAAGGCAGTCCTCCCCGCTCTGCTCTCCCGTTTCCTCTCTACCCTAGGAGAAAGAAACAGAGGGGCAGCGGGGTTTTAACACTGGGCTCAAGTGAACTCATGCCAGCGCGATTCCCACATGCTTCACTCTCCCCCCAACGCCTCGATTCACTGGTGCGCTTCAGACGTGAGGATCATGAGGAACGGCTTCCGATGCTGAAGAGTGGGCGTGTTCCAGCAAAGAGCCCGAAACCCTACCTCTGGCACAGACAACATGGCCCAGTGTGTTTGCATTTAACACAGAGTGATGGAAGCCCCATTCAAGCTGGGCCCGTCCTTCTTACTCAGTGCACGCCCAAGCAAACTACTGCTGTGATAGTGGACCCACATACTCAAAAGAGCATTTCTCCTCTCCTCATTACCACAAATGTCAGTTCCCTGCCCCCGTGCAGCGAACTTCCATTCGAAAAAACTAATCACTTGCTTCAGAATGAAATGGCTTCATTCTTGGAAAGTCATCCTGAATGTGTCAAGTTGGGTTCTAAAAACCATAGAAAGAGGTTTCTCACTTCAGTCCGGCCCGAAGTACAAACACTGCTTGCAAAAGGAGCCGCATACTCGTTCCCAAGAAATATGGTGGACTCAGACCCATTCTCGATCTCAGACATCTGAACCGCTTGCTTATGAGACGACTGTTCAAGATGTTAACTTTGAAACCAATCCTGGCACATGTATGTCCCGAGGACTGGTTTCTGTCAGTGGATCTGAAAGACACTTACTTTCACATCCAGATAGCCCCCCATCACAGACCGTTCTTTAGATTTGCATTCGAGAGAGTGGCTAATCAGTACACAGTCCTGCCATTCGGACTGTCCCTGGCCCTGCGCACTTTTACGAAGTGCATAGATGCGGCTCTTTCCCCTCTGAGACAGATGGGAATCTGCATTTTGAACTACCTCAACGATTGGCTGGTTTTAGCCAGGTCAGAATGGGAACTCCCTCATGTCAGCCGCTTCTTCTGTGATTCCTCTGGGCCTGCTCAACATGAGGCCCCTACAGTACTGGCTCAGAGCCCATGTTCTGTCCCACGCTTGGCGCCTGGGACGTTTTCATATCAGGGTAACCCACTGCTGCATCAGAGCCGTGGCCCCTTGGAAAACCTCTCGTCTGTTTCAATCAGGCGTCCCATTGGGACTGATCTCCAGAAGGAAGGTGGTCACAACAGATGCCTCCAACTCGGGTAGGGGAGCATTGTATGAGGGCAGACCGGAGTCTGGTCAAACCTGGAGCAATGAATACACATCAACTGCCTCGATATGATGACGGTTTTTCTGGCCCTAAAAACCTTCCTGTCACCTTAAAAGGCCCCAACGTCCTAGTCCATTTGGACAACATGACGGTGGTAGCCTTAATCAATCACCAAGGCGGTCTCAGGTCATGCTCCCTTCACAGGTATGGGCACAAGGCAAACTCCTCTTACTGAGAGCAGCTCATGTGCCGGGCAGACTGAACCAGGGGGCAGACATGTTGTCCAGGGACAAGGTAGCTCCAGGAGAATGGAGACTACATCCCCAAACAGTTCAAATTATTTGGTCTGTCTTCGGGAGAGCAGAGGTGGACCTCTTCACCTCAGAAGACAACTTTCACTGCCCAATCTACTTTTTGAGACAGCAAGTTGCCCTGGCCCACAATTGGCCCAGCACTCACCTGTACGCCTTCCCCTCATTTGCCCTGCTTCCTCAGGTTATCAGACGGGTCAGGGAAATCAGATGCTCAGTCATCCTGGTGGCCCCGCTCTGGAGGAATCAGATGAGGTTCATCGAGCTGATTCAGATGCTATCGGCATCCCCTTGGGAGGACCTTCTCTCACAAGCGAAGGGCATCATTTGGCATCCCCAGCCAGAGCTGTGGAACCATCATGTTTGCAACCCCCCCCCCCCCCCCCCCCCCCCCCCCGCCCCCCCGCCGCCGGCGCCCGCCGGACCCT
>NW_015505820.1:638828-687192 GCF_001515645.1 Sinocyclocheilus grahami
CCCCCGCGACGGGAGTCTTTGAGTGTACCGAATACCATTTTGGAGGCTAGAGCTCCAGCTACACTGTTTCACTGGATAGTGGATACTTTAGCCTTGGCTTATGCCTCAGCAGGCTTGCAGTGCCCTATAGGTGTGAGGGCCCACTACACTAGAGGAATGACCTCCTCCTGGGCTTGGTCCAGCAAGATTTCGGCTTGCCGTCGGCTCCTCCCTTTTTGGTGGGTTGAAGCACCATTGGTTCATGCAGCTACTCGAACGTGAACAAATCAGGCTTCGGTACCAGAGTAAACAGGAGTTTCCCCATAAGCGTCTACTTTTTATGTACTTCTCAGAAATATACTTAAAATGACATTTAAGTATATTTGAATTATACTTTAAAAAAGTCTAATTATATTTGAGCTATACTTTTGCTCCTAGAATCTGTGTTTTCATTGTTATATGGTAGGGGGCACTAGTACACATCTTCTGTACAAACTTTCCAAAAAAACACAAGTGAAGAAGAAACTGAAACAATAGATGCTTCCAAATGTAATCTAACACGATCATCAGACATAAAACAGCATCAAAACTATGTAACATTATGGAATAAAATGTCGACCAATGAAGAGGTAATAATGACTGTCAAGCTTTGGGGTGTTGATCGACTCCATCTACATTTTGATTATATCATTCTGAATCCAATTCATAGTCTTTTTTCAGCTTTTTGTTCAAAATGTTGTTTATTAATTTTTTATTTATTTATAAAACTTACCCACATTCAAGTATTTTAAAAAAGAATGCATGAAGCTAGAATAAAATATTTTTGTTTACAAGCAGATACCCTGTTCTTTTTTTGATGTTTTGTATGTTATTGTATGTCAGATATTCATATAACAAAATGTATACAAATTAATACCTAAATAGGGACATAGTAGTATACTTACAGTATGATGTAAAGTTCACTTAAAGAAAACTTACGAGTATACTTGCAGTATAAAACTACTAAACTAGTAGTTTACTGAGATTATACTTCAAAGTGTACTACAAGTATTTAATTAGTAAACTATCAGTATACCTATAAGTTCACTTTTAGTATAGTTGCAGTACAAGCTAAAAACATTGATGTAAACTAGTTGTGTACTCAAAGTTTACTACTGTTATACTTAAAGTATATTTAAAAGTATACTTTTATATACTAGAAAGTGGGCCAATTTAGTCCCAAGGAGTATTACTACTAGTACACTGATATTTGTATACTTACTACATAAAGTATACTTAAATATATACTTGAACTTTACTTAAGCATACTTAATAAAATCAACTTGAAGTATACTACTTTTTGGTAAGGGTAGAAGCACAGTGAAGTCTATTATTAAGAAGTGGAAGGTATTTGATACAACACAGACCCTCCCTGGATCAGGAAGTTGCTACAAACTGGATGAAAGATTCAAGAGGAAACTGGTCAGAGAGGCTACCAAGAGGCCTACAGCAACTCTGAAGCAGTTGCAGGAATGTATGACAAAGAGTAGTCATTGTGTGCATGTGACAACAATATCACAAATTCTCCACAGATGTGGCTTGTATGAGGGGGGCCTCATTATTTGGCCTCAACTCCAAACAATATGTTTGGCGGAAATCCAATACAGCTCACCATCCAACTAACACCATTCCTACAGTAAAGCATGGAGTTGGTGATATCCTGTTATGGGGGTGTTTCACTTGTCAGGATAGAAGGAAAAATAGATGAGGCGAAATACCATCACATTTTTGAGGAAAATCTGCTGCCCTCTGCCAGAAAGTTGTCAATGGAAAGAAGGTTTACCTTCCAAAATGACAATGGGCCAAAGCACACAGCAAAACTGACCATACAGTGGTTGAAGGAGAAACAGGTGAATGTTCTTGCATGTCTTAGTCAGAGCCCAGACTTAAACCCCATTGAAATGACTCCCATTAAACCCCATCTGTGGAATGACTTGAAGACTGCAGTCCACAAATGGTCACCAATGAATTTAACTGAACTTGAGCAGTTCTGCAAAGAAGAGTGGGTAAATATTGCAAAGTCTAGATGTGCAAAATTAGTAGAGACATATCCCAACAGACTAAAGGCTGGAATGAAAGCAAAAGGTGGTTCAACAAAATAATGACACAAGGAGTGATCCTTTTTCCAAATCAGTGATTCTGTTTTTTTATTAAATTTTTTTCTGACATGGTGTTATGTCTTTCACTTGGATATTATAAGTTGCACTGAGTAAATACAGCTGGATAAAACAAAAACTGTGTCCATCAGGCTGCAAAGCAGCTAAATGGGATTATTTTAAAGGGGTGTGATTCATTTCTATAACCACTGTACAGTTTGTATTCTCTAGTTTATGTATAGGTAATTATTTATATATAGTATATAGTAGGTTAGCTGTGTTTAGGTTTATACTGTTTTACGTCATTGTTGTATGTCTGTATTTATGTAGCACTGTGGTCCACTGTACAGATTAATTTCTATAACTTGTACAGTTTGTATTCTCTAGTTTATGTATAGGTGATTATTTATATATAGTATATAGGTTAGCTGTGTTTAGGTTTATACTGTTTTATGATATTGTTGTATGTTTGTATTTATGTAGCACCGTGTATATTTGTATTGTTTTATTATTAGGTAAACTTCTCAAATAACTCAAGACAGAATTTGCAAAACAAAGACTAAACACCTAACTGCATTGTAGCATGCAGCCATATGATTGAGAGGGTTTATAAAAAAGACTGTTGCCTTTTGAGAAACTATGAATGAATGAACGTCCCAGTTGTGTCACACCGAACAGCTTGTGAATAGAAAAGCTTCATTCAGCATATAGAGCAAACAGGGAAGATTCCAGACCCATTTAAATCAGGGCGAAAACATTGCTGTTTGTGTTCCACTTTGCTTTTTTTTAACAGGTTTTGCTTTGAATATTGACAAAAATCAACTACAGACTGAAGAAGCCTTCAAAGCCTTTTTATTTGTATTGCTCAGCAGTAAAAAGTACAGTTTATGTGCTACAAAAGAGTAGACATGATTCATAATATGCAAGAGCAATTTTTTTTCTGTCAGCTGAGCAATTACCTCCCTCTCCTTACATATCTAAAACTCATGCCAGCACAAAATAAATGGACGGAAACAATAGAAAAAAGAGGAAAAGTTAAACATCATTTAATCAAAATTCATTTAAAATAATATTTCTATAAAATCTGTGAAGCATACAGAAAAAAATGGGATATGTAAAGAAAAGATGAGTGTTTGTGTTCCACTTTGCTTTTTTTTTAACAGGTTTTGCTTTAAATATTGACAAAAATCAACTACAGACTGAAGAAGCCTTCAAAGCCTTTTTATTTGTATTGCTCAGCAGTAAAAAGTACAGTTTATGTGCTACAAAAGAGTAGACATGATTCATAATATGCAAGAGCAATTTTTTTTCTGTCAGCTGAGCAATTACCTCCCTCTCCTTACATATCTAAAACTCATGCCAGCACAAAATAAATGGACGGAAACAATAGAAAAAAGAGGAAAAGTTAAACATCATTTAATCAAAATTCATTTAAAATAATATTTCTATAAAATCTGTGAAGCATACAGAAAAAAATGGGATATGTAAAGAAAAGATGATGATATGGTCTTAAAACATATTACCAACCTCAGGCATGTGTTCAAAAAAAGTACAAAATAAAATAGTTTCTCTGTATGTATTTATATCTAACAATTACACTCTATTACATCCAGTGATATCATTGACATTCATCTAAAAAACTGTACAATACAGCAGTAAGCACTGAGAATCAAAGAGAAATTCCGTTTGGTCTCATTTATTCTCATCAATGTTCACATAAGGGACAGAGATAGACAGACAGAAACACAAGCACACTCATTCACCCTTCACTAAGAAAAACATGTCTTCTAACTATATATATATATATATATATATATATATATATATATATATATAGATAGATAGATAACCTGTGAAGCAATAGTAGTGCCACTTTCATCAGAGCATGACATAGCGAATAAACAAATATAGTGGTTTAATAAAAACAATAAAATAAATGCATTTCCACTACAGTTATACAGTAAAATGCTTAGCCCTGCTTATGGAAGTTGAACACAAACAAGTACAACATGAACAGATATGATGTGAAATGTGGAGCACAGTAACATTACCATGCAAAGGGCTTTGTATGAGGCATTTCATTGGCATTTAAGCATTTTTTTTCTACTTGCTTGTGCAACTGTGTCAACATGAATGGAATTTTTGGATGTTTGTAACAACGAAATCTTGAGAGAAACAAAATCCTGTTTGACATCTAGTCTAAAGACACACATACACCTCAAATCAGGTTGATGCATGCAACAAGACGTATACACACACGAAAACATCTTGAACATCTAAGGAATGGGACAATTGGCATTTTGTCTTTTGGCTGGTGACTCAGCTGGGGACAAACCATCTCAGAAAGTCTTGATTAGTCCTCCATAAAATGCAAACAGGCAATCAACTCAAGTTCCTCCAAGAGGAAAGCGAGGGTTGCTGCAGTACCCACTGGACCCATTCCAGAAACATTCCAGAATCAATGCCCTTTTCCCCTGCATCCCCTTACATACAGAATTCAAGTGCGGCAGGCTTTTTTAAGTAATCATATTAAGTGTTTTGGGTAACGTCACACAAGCATCCTTACACCACGCTTCATGTTTCTCAGCACTCTGCACCACCAAAGCCACTGGGACATAAGAGCAACCACACTTATTGTTTTTATTCAAAATAGACATAAAAACCCTTATCACAATGAAGCGTCTGTAGAAAATCCACATCAAAAAAATATGCAGGGGCTCCCCCTTATTGTAAATTTTTGTTCTTTTTTGTAATATTCTTTCAGATCCTTGAAACCAGTTTCATATATAAACCGCAGTCTCTGAAGGTCCACCACATATATGTATATATATATATTTATATTTATATATTCTTAAAAAATGCAAGCAAATAAAAGGGACTGGAAAATCCTCAAGGATTTTGTCTCTTTTTAATAGTGTGTTTAGATATCAGAAGCCTTGTCTCTGTTGATAAAGAGAGTCTCTTGGCAAAAGGGGTTAACCAGAACCACGCCGCTGTCGCTGTAGTCACCGTTAGGGGGCAGACACGTCTCTTGTTCCTGAAACACAAAGAAACATGAGAACATTAGCACAGTATACTTGCATTCATGCTAACTTAAGACTAATAAATGTGTCTGATCCTACAAAGCTAAATACAGTTAAGGTGAAAGGAACAGGTATCCTTCTCAGGATCTATGTTCTTATTGTAGTGATTGAGCTCTATCACCATGGAGACTGAGTGTATGAAATGAATGGGAGGAAATGAAGGAAGAAGCAGGCTAAATTGCACCTGTGCAGGAAGACAGCTAATTAAGAGGCTCTAAATTCAAAGATGTTTTGTGTTTGGTCACACATATTAAATGGAAATTCTTATTCAAACATGAAAATGAATCCATCTATCCAACTTTCCATGAATCTATCTGTCTAAAAACACAACATTTAGTAGGATAGGATAAAAGTCAACTGGGGAAAAAAAATGATAGAGAGAAAAAACAGATGACAAAGAAATAAAGGAAGGGAATGTATGTCTCTGTTGCTTCTCTAAGAGAACGAAAGGGTGATTTGAAAACCTGTGGGTCACCGGCATCCCAAACATGATTCTTCATCATCATCATCATCATCATCATCATCATCATCATCATCATCACACTCCTGTCAGAAAATGTCAGCAAGCAAGAACAAAAAGGTGGGGGGAAAAAAGAAGCATGCAGAGGTTGAAATGGAAAATGTCAAAGAAAGTATGATGGTAATATCACAAAATAGATGTGGGGAAAAATGACTGGAAAATTGTGAGAAAGAGAGAGTGAGAGTTATGGTCTCTGATCACCAGGTGGCGATATATAACCTGAATGATAAATCATGCTACAGACCTTGCAGTTACCACTAAGTGATTTTTTTTCAAGCACGCATTGTCTTGATTGCAATGATTACTGTTCATTTCATAATGATACCCGAGCAATGAAAAAGCTATGAATATTTGTCATTCAGCCAGATATCTTATTCAGTTGACGATTCGTAGAGTAAATCATATGAATAGCACAGCCTTTTCTGTTTACAAAAGCATGGAGTTAATTTGAAGGTTAATTACTGTGAATGGCGAAGAACATGACTCAAAATTGCGAAAAAATCTCTACAGAAGGGACAGAATAGAGACAAAGTGAAATGATGGAGAAAAGACGGAGAAACAGGATCAAGAATGTTGCGAGCTGGCTTTGACCTCATATCAACCCCGACGCACCATGGCTCGGCAGATTGGAGTGCATGCATTAAACACTAGACATGTAGGTAACATTCTGGGGTGTGGTTTGAGCCCTGGGAACTTAAAGTTGACATGTAATGAAAGTTTTCAAAATTCATATTATTGGTTTTATTGTAAACGATTCATCCATCCATCCCTTATGAAAAATAAGTTTATTCAAGTATGCTATTAGTATACTTCTTTTCAATTGAAATAGGAAAGTATACTTTTTATGTACCTGTCAGAAATGGGCTTTATGTACTTCGCAGAAATATACTTAAAATGACATTTAAGTATACTTGACTTATACTTAAAAAAAATTCTAAATATATTTGAGCTATACTTGTGCTCCTAGAATCAGTGTTTTCATTGTTATACGGTAGAGGGCACTAGTACACATCTTCTGAACAGAATTTCCAAAAAACACAAGTGAAGAAGAAACCGAAACAACAGATGCTTCCACATGTAATCTAACACGATCATCAGACATAAAACAGCATCAAAACTGTGTAACGTTGATGTAATGTCGACCATTGAAGAGGTCATAATGACTGTCAAGCTTTGGGGTGTTGATCGACTGTATCTACGTTTTGATTATCATTCTGAATCCAATTCGTAGTCTTTTTTCAGCTTTTTGTTCAAAATGTTGTTTATTTCTTTTTATATATGTAACTTACCCACATTTAAGTGTTTAAAAAAAGAATACACTAATACTATTACTTACTACATAAAGTATACCTAAACATATACTTGAATTTTACTTAATTATACTTAATAAAATGAACTTGAAGTATACTACTTTTTGGTAAGGGATGTTTATGTTACTTTTTTTTAGTTTTAAAAAAGTAATAAATAAATTTCGTTTGCTTAAACCCACCCCTTTCTTACAATCGGCTACAAGAAAGCACCCCTACAACAACTTCTGAAAGTGAACGGTAGTGTTTTACTCTAGCATTACATAAAAATCAAATTTTAACATTAGTGTAATCATTTTAACATGAGTTTAGGAACTGAATAATAAAATGGAAAAATAAAACACTGCTTAGTATTTACTCTATGAATTCAATATGCTCTTATATATATATATATAGTGGTGTACTTACCAGCAGAGGCTAACTTGGAAAGGAGAAGGAGGCTAACTTGAAAAGGAAAATTTTGCATGCAACATATAATATGATATATATATATAATGAGAAAAAAAGCTAATGGGTTTAAAAATGTAAACAAACTTCTCTTTTACAATTATCTTGTTGCATTGATCAACAAGAAGACAGCAAGTTTTTGAGTAAATGTTTAGTGAATGGTAAGTTTCCTACCAATCAAAAGTTGCCCATGCTGAGTAAGCAGTGAAGAGAGATAAACAGTGTTTCATTCAAGTGCTAATGCTAATTCCAGATTACCATATCAAACACGAGCATGCCCATGCTAGAAACCTACATGACTATGATGACAATATGACCATGCTTATTTCAAAGTTCACTACCACAGACCATAACCGTTAGCTATCTGCCGTGTCCTGTAATTTATTTATTTATTATCAAAAGGTATTACATCTAACATCCAGCCAGCCTTACCAATCCAACACAGCATTAATAAAACATCACCTTGTAAATAAAACATGAATTGCTGCTTATTTCACAACAAAGTGGTGCGTTTAGATCAAGATACAAGCTCTTGAGCTCTCTCCCCTCAGCACACATCCTCAACAGACTCCCAGAGTGTTTAACAAGCCGTGGATCTGAAGGTTCACACAGCCACTGAAATCACCTGAACATGAGCTCCCTGGTCCAATGTAAACACACTGCTGTCCTTATTAGCAAAGTCATGCTTTATAATTGATCAAATCAAAAATATTAAAAGTGTGGAAATGGCTTTTAAGTCTATTAGCATCAGAAAATCCCTCATTACTTAGTAGTTTGTATTGAGTCTGATCTGTTCCCTCAGGTTTGTACTCTGTTAATATGGTTTTTGGATGATGAGTCAAAAATTGTTATATCAAAGGTGAGAAATCGCTCAGGAAAAACCGAAGCCAATACACATCATTACAGACAAAATACTAGCAGGCTACTCTTTTGCTACTAATTCTGCCATATGGAATAGCATACTAGTATATAGTAGAATATAGCATATACTAGCATATAAAGCATATTAGCATACTACTCTTACTATTTCTGCCATATGGAATAGTATACTAACATTATATAACATATCATGTATACTGGAATATGTTACATAGCATGCTACTCTAACTATTTCTACTATATGGAATAGCATAGAATATATAGCATAACATAACATATGTAATACCATATATAGCATACAAGCATGCTAATCTTATTTCTGCCATATGGAATAGCATGCTACCATATATAGCATACTAGCATAATTCATACTAGAATGCTACTGCCACATAGAATCACATAGGCTACTAGCATACTATCATGGAATTACATAGTATCCAAAAGTAATAATTACAGATCATTTGAATGCTTTTTGATTCTAATTATAAATTTCTGCTCTATACCTTCAAAGATTTGATAGCCTACTACTAGTCTTTTTAAAATCCAGACTCCCATTAATGGCGTAACGGCATCCAATCAGATTGTACCTGGCAATTTCAGGCAGTTCTTGCATTTTTTGATGGCAATACATCAGACCTTCAGTGAACAGACTGGGGGCGGTCTGTGGGTGTTCTGTCTGAGTCTTATAACCAGGGCAGGACTTAGGGGAGCGGGGGCCCCTGAGCTTGAGGTTATGATTGGGCCCTATACCTACACTACAAATGCCCTCAAATAGAACACCATTATGGAGTAACACAAAATACACAAACATATGCTTGAAATGAAATAAGCTACTTTTTTAAATATGAAACTACAACCGCCAGTAGGTGGCAGCAAGTGACTGTCGTGTGTGAGTTGAATCAACCGATTCGTTTAAAAAGCTGATTCATTTAACTTTGCAAACGACTGTAATTATAGCCTGATTGCATCATTTGCTGGTCCGTGTAACACTGAGGAACACAACACTGTTGTTCGGAGACGCAGCGGTTCTGCTGTTTGTTCTATTTTCTTTCTGACAGAGCAAAACGGAATTTTGTGTCTGAAAGTTACTCTGTAAGTTTATTGTACATTTGCGATCGTGTAGATATTCGAAAAAAAAAGAAAAACAGGACTACTAAACTACTTGTTTAGTCCTATATCATACGCATAGTTATGTTATAAAAACAGAAACTCATTAAATTGCTATTTTTTATTTAAAATCATTTTGATGACATTTCTTCCCCACTATGTGTAATGGCAGTAAGACGAGAGAGAGCGCTCAAAACTCATCAGATGATCGCATAATTTAGTGGAACATTAATATAGTAATATAGAATCATCCTCTGTAAAGAAATGAGGTATGAACATTTGAGAATTTATCATTATATCTTTCTAAATGTGCGCCCTTTGGGGCTAAAGGCTTAAATGGAGTTGTTTAAAGTAGCCATGTGATAACAAACTAATCAGTGCAGACGTGATTCAATACGTGTGTCCTTCTTCTATGTGAAATAATCATAAATACCAGTTTATGCTGTTTGATTGTGGCCTTGAAGGTCATAGTTGTAAGCTGTAGCCCCGGCTGGCCCCGTTTAGATCTTGCGTGCGCAGCGAAATGCGGCTAATGATTTCTGAATTCTGACTGGCATATAACGAACAAATCAAACAAACGTAAACGGGCAAAGGCAGGGCCCCCTACAAGGCGGGGCCCATGGGCTGCAGCCCACTCAAGCCCAATGGTAAGTTGGGCTTGAGTGGCTTATGACTATTGTTTATTAGAAAACCAAAAAAAGATGATCCAGGAACCTGAGTAATTCACGTTAATCTATGAGTAATGCACAGTGTGTGTGGTTGAACGTGTGTATAAATGGAAGTCAGAAAGAAAGAGAAATAATTTGTCATACTACTGTTTTTTATTTTAAATACACTGGCCTTACCAAGGTTACCTCCAATCTATCAATGAATGACTCTCTCTAGTGTAATTTATGCTAGCACACAAACACACACACTCACTCACACACACTCCTGTGACTCACAGTGTAATAGTGAGGGGGAGGCAGAGGAGGACAGCACATAATACATCACAGCACTGGCTGAAAACACACACTGGATACTTTGCAAGATGAGCACTGGACCATAAGGGGCATGTGGGTGTTACTTCAACTACAGGCACTTCTAATGTCTCAGAGGTTGATTTTTATTAAAACTAACAGATATTATTAACTATAGCCATTACACCACTCTTCAGTCACATGATCCTGCAGAAATCCTGATAATGTGCTGATTTGGTGCTCAAGAAATATTTCTTATTATTACCAATGTTGAAAATGGCTGTGCTGCTTAATTATAATAATTTTTTTCGTTATAGAATTTCTTTAAAAAAAATTACATAGCCTACCCCAAACATTTGAATGGCAGTGTAAATATGTTATTGTTTTACTCTTGTCCTAGACTTATCTTAAAATATAAAAAAAAATTTTTTTCGGTCCCCATGAGAAAACAAGCTTATGAATCATACAGAATTTTTTTTTTTTTTTTTTCTAAAAATGCAGAAAGTTTTGTGTGAGGGTTTGTACAGTATAAAAACCATTACCCCTATGGAATGTCCCTAAAATTCACAAAAACAAACCTGTGTGTGTGTGTGTTCATACAGAATTTTTTTTTTTTTTTTTATCTAACAATGCAGAAAGTTTTGTGTGAGGGATTGGTTTAGGGGTAGGGTTAGGGTTAGGGGATAGAAAATACAAGTATGTACAGTATAAAAACCATTACACCTATGGAATGTCCCCATAAAACATGGAAACCCACCATCCAACATGTGTGTGCGTGTGTATTGATCAATGTCACATGCAGCATCCATGGTATGTGTGTGTGTATGTGCACTGTCTGGGTCAGAGAGGTGTAAGTAGTCGGAGCTGCAGCTCTCTGTTGATGGGAGTCTAACCAGGTCTAATGCAGAAAGAAAGGTCTGACCTCCTCCTTCACATAGAAACAGGAGAGGTGTATTCAATGAAAGCAAATTGAAAATCCAGTGATAGAGAGTCCAGCAAAAAAAGTGCACACTTTAATGAACATTCATTATGTGACGGAGTGAATGGAGGAGAGGTGTGAAGATGAAGAGAGTGACAGGACACTATGGACAAAAAAGACTGAGAACATGAATAAAATGAAGAATGGAAAATGGAAAAGGCATATGCAAAAGTTCTTTGTTACTGTGCAGCAGATAAATTAGTTTGACAAGCTAGGGCTTGCACATGGAATGATTAACCTTGCAATAATTGCTTCCTCTGTTTTGGTGCTAAAAAATTACTTTCATTACAAAATTACATGCGCTGCCATCTGCTGATTTAAAACATAACATTCCGAGATGGATGGGTGGTGGAGTTTTTCTCTGACATAGAAGTACATCACAGTTTTTGTTTGGGTTCTTTCATATTTTGGAACTTTCTTATAAAAATGGGGGGAAAAGATTTCTGAAACTTTTTTATTAATCATTCTGTCATACGGTTTCTCCAGAAGAACTTTTGAAATTTCTCATTCAATGAAAGTATGCAGTGTCAAACTTGACAAAAGACAAAAAAGTGCCATAAAAGTCCATGAAACTGAATTAAGTCAATATTTACAGATTTTTTTAAATTGATCATATTTTCAGCAAATAACAGCTTACATTTCAGTCTAATATATGGACTTATTTTATATTACTATTTTTATTTATTTATTTATTTTTTATAAAGTATATTTGTATATCCTGTATATACACGCATATAATTTTTAAATTCTATATTCCAGAGAGGGGTACTCTTAACTGTGAATCAGAGAATCAACCCTTTAAGCTATTAAGTTGAGCAAGGTTACTTTTATGTGTGGCAGGATTAGGGAAAGGGTGGAGGGGTTGCTAGGTATTTAGGTTGTTTTATCACTCTTAAATTACTTTCTGATTTATGATGATGCCAACCTCTATTCATTAGCTCACTGAGAAATTGATGGTGGAAGTGGAATTTATGCAGTAAACATCCTAAATTAAAAGTCTTTGGAATGTTTAAGTAGCCTGTGACTTTCCTAAAGTCCTACATAGCTGTGACATTAATAAATCACAAGGAAAGATCCATCCTGTAAACTGTGATCCTTGAGCTGTCTGCAAGTCTCTCATATTAGAGCTGCAGATACTGAGATCTCAAATGGCCTCGACAGATTGCATGGGTTTACAGCGTATCTTCCCATCCATCATTCAATATTACACACTAACCTCACCTCCGGAGACAACGAGCCAAGATGGCATCTGCAGTATGAGGCTGCAACAGTGTTGACTGCCACAAGTGAAACAAACTGAAGCAGAAATGCTATGTTCTCATAACTGATTCCATCTCCATGAACAAAGTTGTAAATATGTTCAAATCTAATGTATGGCATGCATTATAGTGCACAACATTTACATTACACAAGTCATATGAACTATGTACTTTTATGCTGTTTTTTGCTCTTTATGAAGCTTAACAAGCCAAGCAGAAATGCTATGTTCTCATAACTGATTCCATCTCCATGAACAAAGTTGTAAATATGTTCAAATCTAATGTATGGCATGCATTATAGTGCAAAACATTTACATTATACAAGTCATATGAACTATGTACTTTTATGCTGTTTTTTGCTCTTTATGAAGCTTAACAAGCCTGCAAGTTTCTGCAAATCATCTTTCAATATGTTCAAAGAAAGTAAGACAGGTTTGGAAAGAATATTTCAATTTTGGGGTGAACTATTCCTTCAGCACTTTCACACAACTAGCAATGAATATTTTTTTTTATGATAGCAATATTTTTTTTAATTTATGTTTTTATTTGTAATATGGACATTATTATTATTACAAAAATGCAGGACTGAAAAGAATACGTTTTTTTGTTTGTATAGTCTTTTGTATGTCTCATTTTGAATCTTTGTATAAAGTATATTTGCATACGTTTATATTGTTACATGTTGCCTGTTTTGTTTGGACTTTTATTATAAAGTTATTGTTTCTTGTAATCATTTGAAGTTTTATGATGGTTTCCTCATGAGCTTCATGATCCTCATGATGTCTTTCCAGTTGTTTTCTTGTTCCCCTATTAACCTTATTATTTAAGGGCTGGTTAAAAAATAAACAAGGAATGCCTGGGGAGACAATCATGGGGGAATTAATCATAAATAAAACTACAAAAGGACTACAAAACTAACACAGGAAACTAAGAAACAAGAACTTCATCATAAAAGTCCAAACAACATGGAACGTGTAACATATATTATTAATCTGTCCATCCATTCATGCTGAAGCCTATATACCTATATATACCCAAACCAGGTTGTCCACCAATCTGTGGAGCACAGATTTGTGGATGTCCGTCAGGATAGCAGATAGCTCATTTTTTGCAGTGCCTTACACAGCCGCGTGATGCTCTACAGGGAAGAATGGAAATCTGCGTGTGTGGCAGAAACTTTAAATAAGTTCCAGTTCACTACTGCACACAAGAACCATTCCAATCAAAGTAACATCCGAAAATAGGACACAATAGCAGACATCAGCATTAATGCCTTGCTGGGTGCACACATGCAGCAGAGTGGAGACATGACCACTCTACAAGATGAGCACCCAGTGGAAAATTGAACAAGCTTCCCTGTAGCGAGAACCACATACTAAACACTGGTTCACGGTGATAAACTAGGCACTGAGTCAAGCAGAAAATGCAAAAGAAAGCTGCAGGGAAAAGGGCTATTCTGGGTGTTTAGCCAAAGCATTGATTAGCACAGTGCTTTGCTGAGATACTCAATAACTGGCAAGTCTGGCGGTTTCCCAAAAGAACAGATGTAAACACTGTTCTTTTGGTAATGAACCTTTATATCCTCCCTCGACCCCTCAGTCTTCCATAAATGATGTTTAATCTCTGTCACATTAATTGGTCTGGGACACCAGCTAAAATTAGTATTCTGCAGTGGGTTACACCTTTAGCTAAAGTCTAACAAGCTACTAAGTAAGATGCAGAAACCTTCGGAGTAGGGATGCAACGATTAACCGCGAGCTGGTTGAAAATCGATTCAAATACAGTGGGTATGGAAAGTATTCAGACCCCCTTAAATTTTTCACTCTTTGTTATATTGCAGCCGTTTGCTAAAATCATTTAAGTTAATTTTTTTCCTCATTAATGTACACACAGCACCCCATATTGACAGAAAAACACAGAATTGTTGACATTTTTGCAGATTTATTAAAAAAGAAAAACTGAAATATCACATGGTCCTAAGTATTCAGACCCTTTGCTCAGTATTTAGTAGAAGCACCCTTTTGATCGAATACAGCCATGAGTCTTTTTGGGAAAGAGGCAACAAGTTTTTCACACCTGGATTTAGGGATCCTCTGCCATTCCTCCTTGCAGAGCCTCTCCAGTTCTGTCAGGTTGGATAGTAAACGTTGGTGGACAGCCATTTTTTATTGGAATACCATGTTTAAACAGAGACAAAATTATCTAAATCTACAAAATATCTCTTGATGAAAATCTCTATGGCTAAAAAAAAAAAAAGCTGCCAAAGTCTTTTCACATTTTAGCTGTTGACATGCTAATAGCGTGAGACGCTAAATAAAATCTCTCTTTGACAGTCACACAAAGGATTATTTTAAGCTATAAATGTGAACAAAACCAAAACAATGAATCCAACCAATGAATAAATTCCACTGGTGTCTCTTTGGGAGCCGCGGTCTTAAAGCTAGGGATCGTTACCCCAGGGGATTGTGGGGCGCTTTGGGCACTTCCTGTGTTGAGGGAGGGGCAGGGTGGTGCAGATGTGAGCTCATAGATAAGGCGAGAACCATAACACCCTCTGATAATGGTTTCCTGTTTGTGTGATTTAGTTTGCGTTGGTCCTCTGTAATGCCTCTGAACTTTCGGATGTTTATCCAATCAGGAGGGCGGACGAGCGAGATGCACTGGGCACTGAAAGAATCAATTTGTTTACTGAATACATCAAGTCTGTCATATACAGGGGCACTAACAAATGACTTTGGCTGCACAGGAAGTAAACACTTTAAACAGGAAATTCTTAACACATAAGTAATGTCACTGGGCTATACGGCTGCTCAAAATAGTTGTGACAATGAAATAATGGCCGTGCATTGAAAAGCTGCTTTGAGCATTCTGCCTTTGGGACTTTTGAAGGAGCATTGCTTTTGAATTCCAATTTAGGATGTTATTTGGCAAAAGCTATTTTATTCAAATAGCTCACAATGCCATCTGCACTTCAGGGAGAACAGCAATCACTCCATAACTGCATGAGAAAGCCATCAGCTAAATTCAGTTTACTTTAAACAAATGGTGCCATCACTACAGATGAGCTGATGAACAGATAGATACGAAAGACACAAACAAACTGGCGTTGAGGCAAAGAAAATTGCGCTTGTTATCAGTACTATTTAGACTCATGAACTGCTCTTGTTACATAACTTGCACACTTTGTGGCAAAAAGCAAGCAGACTCCCCTGCTAATTGGCAGGTTTGGCAAGGTCCTTTCCATTTCTGCGGCAAGTTGCTTTGGTAGGAACCTGCCAATTTCATACATGTTAAACTTAAATGCAATGAGTATAAGGGGTCAAAGTAGCTGGTAACTAAAACTGCATATATAAACCCCACACATGCTAATCTTTGAACTATCATGTCTGTGCCCTCGAGAAAAGCTCTTAACCTCAGGCCATGCCAGAGGGACTCAATGCAGCACAATTATGATACATTTAATTATGATATTTTGGGGTAGTAGCTGAGCTAACTGCACAACAAAATTCTAAAGAATGTTTAAATTGACCAAATATTATCAACTAAACCAATAAAACAGCCTGATCTAATTAGTATTCATACATATTCATATATAACATGAATGTATGTTTACGTGTGCACAGCTTTAAAACAAACATCTTAACATAATTAATAAATACACACTTCTAAATTTGGGGTCTGTAAGATTTATGTTTCTGTATTATGAATTATTTATGTATTTTCAGCATCGATTACCCCAACCTTCAGAATGATCCTTCAGAAATCATACTAATATGCTGATTTGGTGCTCAAGAAACATTAACAATGTTGAAAACAATTGTGCTGTATTTTTCAGGATACTTTGATAAATATAAAGTTTAAAAAAACAACATTTATCTGAAATATAAATCTTTTTAAAATGTTTTTACTGTCCTTTTTGATCAATTTAACGAGTCCTTACTGAATAAAAGTATTATATTCTTAAAAAAATTATTCTTTGTATATATTTAAGCACTATTAAGCATTTTTAAGTGAAGTAATGGAATCCCACTTACGATTACCAAACAGTTCACTTATGGCGCTTTTCCACTGCGTGGTACGACTCGGCTCGGCACGGCTCAGTACGGCACGGCACGGTTCGGCTCGGCACGGTTTGCGTTTCCACTGCAGTTCAGTACCGCTTTAGAGTGGGCGGGATTATTCACATGTGCTATAGTTGCGCCGCCCCTACTACCACGACTCCTAAAATAACTTTTTCATTCCGCGTCGCCCCATCAAGCTCTCGCTATCAACGAGAGAAACGTCTGTTCTTCTGCAACAGCTGAACACACACACAAAACTTTTTGGTTGTTAAAAAAAGGTGCGCTCGTTCAAAATGGTTGCGTTCGATCCTTCGCTGGCTGTGCTGATTTAAATCTAGCGGTTCTTTTGTGTTTGTGTCGCAAGTTCAGTGACGCAGGTAGTGAAGATTCTCTCCGGCCAATCCGTGATCAGCAGAGTTTACACGTCACGTTTTGGTAAAAAACACCTTTTTACCCTGTCAAAAACAGCTCTTTTCAGATCAAGCCGTTTTTGTAGCACTTTCCTTTAAATGTTAATGAGCTATGCTGACCCCGCCCCTCTCTTCCTAGCTGCTCTCAGAGAGACTGTTTACTTTAGCTGAATTCATCGTGAAACTTGCTAATTAGCACATTATTAGGAAAGGCGATTTGCAAAGATTCATTACAAAACATTATCCTCCTTCTGTAGATGAGGCTGGATCATGAATGATTCGCGCGAACATAGACACATTTATGTAGATCGGGGGCGCATTCCCTTCAGAAACAATGTAATCCACTGCGAGTTCAGCGGCTCAGATGTCGGGAGTAAATGACGACTGCTATGTTCATTATTACATCCAACAACAGAACACCTCAATCGCTTAGGAGTCATTCTTGTCTACATCTGCTCCGGCGGTGAAACATTGGCGGATTGATGACAGCTCACTCAGGGTAGGTCTAAGGTAAGACGCCAGTCCTGTCTGTGCTGAAACGCTACTGTCAATCAAACTATCGTGGGAGGGGCCTGTCTGTGTGACATCACACAGACAGGCATCTGAGATCGGCTCGATTTGAGAAAGGGGAAAACATTTAACCAGATTTTTAAAAGAAAACTGGGTGGATTTTTATCATTATAGGGGGGTTGTGTACACACACTGCCACCCCACATTTCAGTTCAAACAACTTGTAAAAGTGCATGTAGCATCCTATGACCCCTTTAACACTCGTGTTTGATTTTTCTGAGCATGGCATCTAACAGAATTTGCTGTGATGAAATCTCTTTTTAAAGTTGTTCTACAATGGAAGAAGACTTCTCCATCCGACCTCATGTTCCTGATGCATTTCACACTTTAATGTTGGATTTCAGCCAGACTGATATCAGACGCGTGTCGCCAATACTAATATTCTGCAAGAGTAAAGAGACAAAATAATAGACCAAGACAGCAGAGCTGAGATGGGCTGAAGGTGTACTGGTGTCCGCACCACTTTTAAACTGGTTTAATTATCAAGATCTTCTTGGTTAATCAACTTAACTACAAAAAACATGCTGAACGATCCACAGAAACTATAACGGCTGTTATAAATTGTCATATATAAAGATTTTTTTATACTGTGTGAGAAAAAGCATTGGGGCCCCATCATACACCCGGCGCAATGCGTCGCAAGTGTTTTTGCTAGTTTCAGCCCAACACAGTTCTCATTTTCCCATCCTGCATTGCGTTGTTTAAATAGCAAATGCATTTGCGCCCATTTGTGTGCCTATGGGAGTGCTGGCCTAAAAAAGAGGTGTGTTCAGGCGCATTGTTGGCGCGTAGCTATTTAGAGCAGTGGTTCTCAAACCTGTCCTGGAGGACCCCCTGCCCTGCACATTTTGTATGTCTCCCTAATCAGACACACCCAATTTAGTTCTTGTAGTCTCTACTAACGAGCTGATGAGTGGAATCAGGTGTGTTAGATAAGGGAGACATACAAAAGGTGCAGGGCAGGGGGGCCTCCAGGACAGGTTTGGGAACCACTGATTTAGAGGAACTGAAAATAGACTGTGCCATAGACCAACTCAAACCTGGTCAAAAGTCTGGCGCAATATTTTTTCTTTGTTATTTAAAGAGTGCGTTAGTAATATGCGCCTATAGGCGGGTGCACAACGCGCGTACACTGCTTATTACACACACAGGGAAGCGCAGCAGCACACAAACATTTAAAAAAATGAAAAATTACATTCCGCCAAGTAAATAGCAAACCCGCCATGACGCGAGCGCAACTGGCATTTAAAGGGGATGGGAGATGAGACTCTGATTGGTTTATTGCAAGTTACGCCCAAAAAACACCCATTACTCATTAAGAGAATAGGGACAACCCGTTTACACCATGCGCCCGGGCGCGTAGACCGTTTTCTCATCGTTAAACTAGCAAAAGTGCTTTCGGACACGCCCTGAGTGCACCTGCGCCGTGCGCTTTAGACCATGCGCTTAGATCGTTAAAATAGGGCCCTTGATGTTAGCTGTATAAGCCTAAAAAGAAATATTCAATTCAATGCAAATGTGTTATATCACTTTTCACTATAAATATCGGTAACACTTTAGTTTTGGGACCAATTCTCACGATTAACTAATTTAATCTTAAATATATTAGCATGTTACTAGCATATTGGCTGTTTATTAGTACTTTTAATAACTTATGTAATACCTTATTCTGCATAACCATATATTAGATCCCTTAATCTTACCCATGCCTAAACTTAACAACTACCTAGGAGTTTATTGAGGCAAAAGTAGTAGTTAAGAGTAAGTTAATAATGAGAATTGGTCCCCAAACTACAGTGTGACCTTAATATCTTTTTTCCCCCACAATAAATGTCAGTCAAATGCAGAATGTCACAGTAATATTGTAACTAAAACTAAACTAAAGCTAATTATTAAAAAATAAAAAGTACACAGACGTTAATAAAACAAAAACTAATAAAATTAACAAAAATATATAACAAAAATATTACAACTTTAACTAAAGTTAAAGGGAAAATATTCAAATAAATCCTAATTCTAAATATTGACAATTATAATAGTAAATCAATGATACTAAAATAACACTGGTTACTACCTTAACTTTTACAGCCATAAAATGTTTTGTAATCATATTACCTTTTACAGCCCTAAAATGTTTTGTAATTACAGTATATTAATATTATTATTTGGAACATTAGGGTGCTTTGTCGACCACTATGATGAAACAGAGCTTTAAAAAAAGACTATAAATGGCTTATCAGTATTAAAAGGCTTTATAAACGTGAGACTTACTCAGCAGCTGGTGGGGCAGAACCTGCAGGCTTCTCTTCATGGTATCATGTGGTCCGGCTCCTCCTCCACAGTGCTCATGGTTCTCTACAGGACAAAGGATAGTCGGGAGTTAATCATAATCTGATTATCATGCTATTGCATTCCTGAACTTTTAATGAACTTTAAGAACATAATGAAATTGGGTATTTTTTAATTAAATAGGGTCATGATTTTTACATGTGAAGCAACCAGCCGAACACAGCAGCATTAGCTCAATCTGTGGAATGTGGAGTAAGAATGGATGATGCACAATATAATTAATACACAACAAATTACTGAAAACGATCAATACAAAACAACAGTATGAATATAAGCATTAAAGATTAGAAGCATACACACAGTAGCACTACACACTTTAATACAATCCGCGATATACTGGGAGAACTCGCGTGCTGTAATTATCACACTATCCATTTACACAGATTCCACCACTTCTCTCCAAAATGCTCACCTTCGATAGAAACGAGAGCAATGTTTAGTGATGCGCTGACTCTTTATTAATGTTTAATTGCTTATCAATCATTTTGAATGACAGAAAAGGTGCTGTCTAAAATAAAATTCCCAATATTTCAATCTCTGGTAATATGGAATTCACTAGATATTGCCTCTCAAAATAGCATCTCATAACGTCAAGAAGTCTTGTTACACATCGATGCTATTTTTAATTAATTTGAAATGAAAGAATGATAGAGAGATTAAAGTGAAGTTGTGGTAGAAATGGCATCCAAAAACGAAGGTATGTTCTGACTGCTATACATAATATTCATTACTGAAGTATTAGTATTTAAAAAAATGCAATGATGTCCATGATCACAGACTTGTGTCACATATGAGGGATAAATGAGCCACATTCAGCGTGTTAAATTAAAGGGGTCATATGATGCTTTTTTAAAGATCATTATTTTGTGTATTTGATGTAACAGAATATGTTGACATGCTTTAATGTTCAAAAAACACATTATTTTTCAAATACTGTACATTATTGTAAGTCCTCTATGCCCCGCCTCTCTCAAACGCTTCGTTTTCTACAAAGTCCCTCCTTCTGACAAGTGCAGTCTGCTCTGATTGGCCAGCTGACCCAGTGTATTGTGATTGGCCGAACACCATAAGCACTCGTCGGCAATGTAACGCCCCTTACCATAATCGCGAGCTTCAGCTTTCAAAGTAACACACACGATGCGCAAAACTACGCATTTGAAGTCAATAGCAAATACTTAAACGAATAACAAAACAGTAGCTGATTCAGAAGTGCCAGATTGTCGTAGCAAAGTCAGAATTACCTCCTCTCCTAGGTTCACGAAACGGTCGTCCATAAAATGCATTGCTGTTCTGTTGTAAGTAATCTTAAAGATTCCTAAATGCATCGACTTTCGGAAGGCCAAATAAAGTGCTTTTGCTTTCACCTAGAAACACACAGCGTCTCTCTGACATGGCTGCATCAACACTAACTGCGGTTACTGAAACCACGCCTTCTTTCTTTGCATGCACATTTGGGCGGCATTATGCAAATATTTCCACATAGTGAGGTAGATATGTGGGGGCGTGTTCGAAAGAGCCGTTTTAGGGGGGCGTGGCAAAGTCTTAATTTTGATAAAGAATATCTCTTTGGTTTTGAGACTTTAGTCTTTGCAACTTCAGGGATCTTATCTATGCACAATCAGCTTGTAACACTCCAAAGAGAAAGGAAAACTTGAAATCACATCATATGACCCTTTTAAATAATTGACCTGGCTCCAGAATCAAATCACTGAGGTTGCTTTGGAAATTAGCGAGGGTGCTCTAACCTTAATATCATATATATAGGCCTAACCATAATATTTTTGTGCTGTTCAGTGCTATGGTGCAAAGAGGGCTCCTTTATAATCACTAAAAAGCTGTCACTCATTTTATTCACTCATATAGGTTACAATCAATGAAGCTCTCTACACAGCACAATGAATCTCTTATTTACATCGTTTCTACACTTTGTTATAATGAGAGGATTTGTGAGCGTGCCGCAACATTGAACAAAAACTCTGGCGTTTTGAGTGTGGATTCTAACTTGCAGTCCTCTGAAATCAACAGATATGTCTGTGATTGGCTAGATTGCTCAACGCTGCAAAACACATTGTAAAAATAAACCTTTGATGCACTCCAGAGCGCATACACAACGCGCTGGATAGCCAAATCTGCAATGAAACTTTATTACAGCTTCAACTGAGGGTGAAGTTGTAATGAGGTTTTCAACTTCAACTTGTCACGATCACCAACTGGAGTGCCCATGAGCTCCACCAGTGGGCACTCCATCCCTGACTTTTGCCATTCACCCTGGACTACATTCCCCATAATCCTTTACCGGACTCATCATCTATTGCATCACCTGTCTCTCATTAGATCTCATCATCAGTTCACAGCTGTCTCACATTAGAAGGACTTTAAAAGATTCACACACCCTCGAACACTTCGCTGGTGATTATTTAGCCTGTAATGAATCCTAGTTTCGGTGTTCCTGCCTTGCCTTGCCTTGCCTTGGTCTTTGCCTTGCCCCTTGCCTTGGTCTTTGCCTTTGCCTTGCCTTGGTCTTTGCCTTTGCCTTGCCTTGGTCTTTGCTTTGCCTTGCCTTGGTCTTTGCTTTGCCTTGCCTTGCCTTGCCTTGGTCTTTGCCTTGCCTTGCCTTGCCTTGGTCTTTTTTGCCTTGCCTTGGTCTTTGCTTTGCCTTGCCTTGGTCTTTGCTTTGCCTTGCCTTGCCTTGCCTTGGTCTTTGCTTTGCCTTGCCTTGGTCTTTGCCTTGCCTTGCCTTGCCTTGGTCTTTTCTTTTCCTTGCCTTGCCTTGGTCTTTGTCTTTGTGTATTTTGGATCTTGGACTGTTTATCTGGTTTTTATGATTGTTTTGCTGCCTGCCCTGACCATTGCCTGTTTGCAGATTACTCTTGGTCTTTGCCTGGGATATTATTGTTTGCTGGTACTGGACCCTGCCTGTCTGACCACGTTTACGAATAAAGCCTGCATTTGGATCCTCAACTCCATTGACACTATGCCTCCTTCGTTACACAACTATAGCACCTGAATAATTATTTATCCAACCCATCCTCCAAAAAAAAAAAAAAAGGGTCTACCCCTCTTTCCAAATCTGGATTTAACCCACCATGCAATGTCTAATGCAATACATTTTTGTGATCATCAAACAGGCCTTAAAACAAGCAGAAAAGCTTGCATTTCTAGTCACTTATGCATATTTGTATTTTAATTTTTTTATGCTCTGTTTATTTTATTTAGTTTTAATGAATAATTCATTTATATTTTACATAGCTGTGTTTCATGTATATCTATTTACTTTCATTTTTCAAGCTCGCTTGCACTTAAAAAAAAAATCTGTTTAAATAGTTTTACATGTATGTTAAATGTTACACTTAATAAACATTTATACGCTTAAATATTGAAATGGTCATTTTATATGCCTTCTCTTCATTCGTCAAATTGCTCTGACAGTTTTTACACCAGTGGGGCCCATTTACATGATCTTGCCTAGGGCTCCACAACCATATGGTCTGGCACTGAATGTCTGTTTGCCCAACCAATAAAAGACAATTTTTTGAAAATGAAAATGAAACACTTTAGTTTTAATACATAAATGGTTTAGCTCTAAAAAAATAAATCACACAGGCTGAAATTTATATGACCTGTCATTAAAATTCTAGCATTATTCCCCTGTGTTCAGGCGTTTGACATGAGCCAACGCTTTCACAGTCTCAGGAAACTGTCACACTGCTGAATGCAAATGGACACAGACACATTTCTCTCAAGAGATAAGTGTCTATGAATGTGTGTGTGCTTTTCTGTTTGTGATTGTCAAGGTATCAAAATTGTCACTCTCTCATCTTGTCCTTGGTACTGTGACGGAACCGCATCCCACCTCACAAGACATATTGAGTCGATAAAGCATGTGAAATGAGATTTGAGCCCCCTTGGGTGAGAGGACGTCTGAATCACATGCTAATCTAAAAGTCTCGCCAACACAAGCACACTGGCCGGCATACACTGAGCAGTATTGATCCCTTTCCGTAATCTTTTCATTAAGAGCTGACTGTCTTTCATAAATGCTGGATCAAATCGAGCCATTTCTCAAGTAGAAACCAAACCTAAACAGCTTTTGATCAATGCTTTTTAACTTGTCAGTACTGATTTTGTAGGCTAGGAGTAAGTCTAAGTGAATATCAAATCTAAATTTATATCACAAGTAAGCAGCTAAGTAAAAAAGAAAAAAAAAACAGCACTTCTGCCTTATATAAGGCACAAACACATTCACAGGACTTTGAAAGATGGCTATAATTTCTCAAAAAATGAATTAACGAACTAATTATTAATTACATAAATTAATAATAGTGATAATAAAAAATATATATAAAAACGCATCAGAGCAAGAGTTACGACTTTTTGTGTGGTCAAATGCAGTTTTTTAAAAAGTGTCATTTTTAATACTTTTAACTTATCATGAAAATAATATATTTTAAAAATATATACTTAAGTGCGAACTGAATGTAATGTTTTGGACATTTAACTGCATGTTAATTGCAATTAAATGAAAATGGTAAATTCTGCCGATTTACAGGGCTTTTCTGACCCACTTAAGTGAGACGTAAGTACATCTTTACATGTCATTTCATAATTACTTCTATTGAAATATTTAACGTGTATTTCCGAATGTGCTGTCAAACATTTATGGTAAATGTAATACAGTAAATAATTTATAATAAAAGGTAAAAGTACTTTAAAGTAAAATTTTATTATTTGTGATTATTATTACAGTGTGCACTTTATAAGTTTACTTAATTAAGAAACAGTGAAGAAATTTTACTCTAAGTACACTTACAGTAAGTGGCATTTTATTTCATTAATGTTACATTATCTGCAAGTACACTACACTACCAAAAATTTTTGAACAGTAGGATTTTTAATGCTTTTTAAAGAATTCTCTTCTGCTCACCAAGCCTGCATTTATTTGATCCAAAATACAGCAGAAGCAGTAATAGTGTGAAATATTTTTACTATTTAAAATAACTGCTTTCTATTTGAATATATTTTAAAAATCTAATAAATGCAGGCTTGGTGAGCAGAAGAAAATTCTTTAAAAAAAAAATCTTACTTTTCAAAAAATAATCTTTTGACTGGTAGTGTACTTTTAAGATTTGAAGTACACTACAAGTGCACATTCAGTACAATTATTAATATTTTTTACATTTCTGCTATCAAACTGCATCACATCTCAATGCAATTCACAACCAGGGGCGATTTATTATCTATCTATTATAACAGCCTGTACAATAAACGAGAGGTTATAAACCTGTTTCTCATTATGTTCATCTCATTACTGTTCAACACAGCCAGCTGAAAAAATTCAACCAATGAACTGCCTGACTTCTCAATCAATACAGATCATGACGTCTCAATCAATAGACCCACACAGCTTTTTGTGCTTTTGTGTGTGTGTGCGCAGTAGTCACTGTATCGTCATCAATGCACCTGTGAGAATATCTGTGATTCACCACACGCTTTTTCAGTAAATGCAACCGTGTGTGAGTTTGTGTAGGAAGAAAGTCCATTTGTGAGTCATGCCCACCTCACCGGGAGGGCAAGAGACACAAGCGCCTTTTCTCTGACAACAGAGATGAGGTCAGTAGAGTAAAACCTACAAGCACAAGATAAATCGAGAGGTCATGAAATGAGCGTGTAGGCCAAATGAGTAAATCCTGAAAATAGGAGGCAAACTAACTTTTAGACATAGCATGCAGTGGCTTTGTACTTCTTTTCTAACAAACCACTGCATGGCAACTGGCACACGCAGAGACCCTGCTTCAGTCACCATGGCAACCCTAACAGAAAATGATATTCAAATCTCATCACAGGGACAACTGTGAGAACAACACAGAGAAAATCAAACTTGACATGGAAATATCAGCCACGTGTGCTTTGAGCCCTTGAGCCAACAGACTGAAGAAACAGCCCCTCCTTTCCCATGGTGATGTTTGGTTTACATGAATGATGATGGTTTGCCGACGTCCCGGGTCAGTTTTGAGACAGCACCTAAATTGTCTGTCTGGAAGGACAAGGGCTTTGAGATGAGCCAAGGTCGGCTGAGATGGTGTAGTGAAATAAAGCCGTCAGTGGATCCCCTCAGGTCACCGCCGACAGGAATAAGAATGCTTCTACCTTTATGTTTGTCTCTTTTTCACATTTAGACTCCCAATGCTGGAGGTGGAGAAACTGGCATATCTGCTTTAGTCTAACTCATCAGTTTTGAGCTTAAATAGAAATTTGTGAAACCCATGTATTGGCAGCGAAAATATTATATTCAAAACATGATTTCGCCTTTTATATTGAAGGTTTTCACAAACAAAAGTACTATTGTTATTAGAAAATGGTACTATGTTTTTGTTGTTGTTGTTTTTTTCTTTCTTTCTTTCTCTTTTAACTGTGGTTTTCTGATAATAGCATTGTGTTTTTTAAGTTCCATGTAAATATTGCGGTACTTGAATATATAAGTGGTTTTGACGAATAAATAAAATGGCTCACCAGTTGGACAATAAATATAATAGGAAGTGCAAAACAGGACACAATAACCTTAGCGGATTTATAAAAACAGTTTCAGCTTCACTACCGTTCAAAAGTTTGGGGACAGTAGTTTCCTTTTTATTTTATTTTATTTTTTAAATAAAGGAATTAGTATTTTTCTTGAGCAAGGACGCATTAAATTGTTCAAAAGTGACAGTAAAGATATTTATATTGTTACAAAAGAATTCTATTTCAAATAAATGCTTTTTTTGAAGTTTATTCATCAAAAAATCTAATTACACTTTAACAAATGTGACCCTAGACCACAAAACCATAAGGGTCAATTTCTCTCGAAATTGAGATTTATACATCATCTGAAAGCTGAATAAATAAGCTTTCCATTGATGTACGGTTTGTTAGGACAATATTTGGCCAAGATACAACTTTTTGAAGATCTGGAATCTGAGGGTGCAAAAATAAATATTGAGAAAATCGCCTTTAAAGTTGTCCAAATGAAGTTCTTAGCAATGCATATTACTAATCAAAAATTAAGTTTTGATATATTTATGGTAGGAAATTTACAAAATATCTTCATGGAACATGATCTTTACTTAATATCCTAATGATTTTTGGTATAAAAGAAAAATCAATAATTTTGACCCATACGATGTTTTTTTTGGCTATTGCTACAAATACACCCCAGCGACTTAAGACTGGTTTTGTGGTCCAGGGTCACAAATTACATTTTAAATATATAAAATATGCAAATATATATAAATATAAAACAGTTCATTTGAATTGTAATATTTCACAAAAAAATTCCAGTTTTTACTCCATTACTATTTATAATACATTACCGTAATTAAATAATACATGTACCCTGGTTGAGCATAAGAAACCTCTTATAAAAACATTTAAAATATCTTACCAACCCAAAACTTTTGACTGTAGTGTAAATGACATGATTAGATTAAATCAAATATCAACTACTAAAGAAAACATAATTACAGTGTCATCTAATAACTTTGACCTCTGTGGAAATTTGTATGGAAAAAGTTAAAACTTATTTTGTTTTTCAGAACTCAATGTGGCGAAATAAAAGTTGAATATTCCTTACATTGATTAACAGAAAAACAAAAACAATAGAGCACAGCACTAATAACACCCACGTCACATGTTCACTTCCCAGGGAATGCATGGACTGATATGTCCACCTTTAATGCGATATTAGTTGCGTTGATTTAAGCATCTGCCAAATGCATAAATGTAAATGTACATTTTCCAGGTAATAAATGAGGTCTTCACATGCAACATGAACATCATTTGCTACAAATGAAGTCTTTAAAGACAACACGATACAGCATTCGTTACACATTTCACTTATTATCCAGGAGGAAATAATTCATCCTTACCATTGCGGATTTAATTGGATCTGGAAAATTAGACTTTGAAATTAGAAGTTAATATTATATTTCCTTGCCTACTCATCAGTAAAAAAGTGGTTTCCGTGGTGGGACAAGTTATTATATTTCTAAGAATTATTATGAAAACATTGATTTTTTTCTTAATAATAACATGCACTATTGACTTGAGCATAATGACACAATTGAGAAAATAAAGAGGGTCAAGTTTGATTTCATGCTAATTAAACTGTACAACACAGTACATGACGTCATGAGAGCATTTGCAAACTCAATTACAGTATATGCTTGTTCTCTGTGAGGTCAGAGCAACTCTCTCATGATATCTTGTTTACTATAGTCAAGTTGATTGACTGGGAATATTGACTGCACTCACTCACTAATTAGTTTACAACGACTCATTAATCCAATTAAACCTGGACCACTCTCACATTCACCATGGACTGCATGACATCATTTCCTCTGGGCTTCTGCAGAAGCAAACAAGGTCCTGTATGTCTAAGATAAGATTGTTCGACATGTGTTGCTACTTTAAAGGGGTGGTTCATTGCGATTTCACTTTTTTAACACTAGTTAGTGTGTAATGTTGCTGTTTGAGCATAAACAATATCTGCAAAGTTACGAAGCTGAAAGTTCAATGCAAACGGAGATATCGTCTTTTACAATTCTGGCAGTTTAATGCCTACAAAAACATCTGGTAGGGACTACAACAAGTTACTTCCCGGGTTCGTGACGTAACAAACCCAGATAAACCTTGCCCTCGGTAAAAGGCAGCCAAGGGGGCGAGGCCATGCTGCGCTGCTTTAGAGAAGAGGAAGAGAAAACTAGAGGTGCATGTAAAAATCTATTCATATATGAATCGCGATTCTGTCTTCTAACGATTCTAATGCATTCACAAGTTTCAAAATCAATGTTCTAAAGCAGCAGTTCTTAATACTGTTCCTCGCGTTCCCCTGCTCTACACACGCTCTGCATCACTCTCTCTCTCTCTCTCTCTCTCTCTCTCATTCAGCTCAGCTCCAGCAATGAACTGTTACAATTATACACTTATTTTCACATAGCTATGAGAAGCGTTAAACATGGACGCGCGAGCAGTTGCCGTACTGTATTAAAGCTTTAAACAGGATAAAACCGTATATTAAAAGCTAACATAAGCAGTAGCATTTACAAATAACAGCGTATCTAAAAGTGTAAGACAACAACAAACAAAAAACATAGGCCTACCATTAAAAGCCGTGCTTGCACAGGTTCTGCACGATCCTCTTCAATAATATCCTCTGCTTCTCACTCGGGCTCAAACTGATAAGCATATTAACTACGCCGTTGTTTACAATACAACCGGAGCACATGCCGCTGAGGTGAGGGGCGCGCACTAGAGGCGGTTTAGCCAATCACAACACACTGAGCTAGCTAACCAATCAGAGCCCATCACCTATTTCTGAGGGAGGGGCTTCATAAAAGCAGGAAATTGATCAGCGCATTTCTCAGAGAAGTGACAGAGCGGTGTGGAATAAAGGTAAATTATGTGAAAAATTATGGGTTTTTTAAACCCAACACAATCATAAACATAAACACAATCAAGCCTAGAAAAAAAACACTGAACCACCCCTTTAAGAAAAGAAATAGCATTTTATCTGAGCTCCTGAAAATACTGTTTGCAAATACTGTAAATAATACAATTACAGTCATAATGGATATTAGATAACAGCAACTGGTGTTAAAAAAATGTTTCTGTTAAAGAAAATATTTACAGCCTGTTTGAAACTTAATTGAAATCATAATTATAATTCGAATCAAGCGAATAAAGGCTAAATATGCTAGTTTAGTCCAAAACATAGCCTACCCTATACACAAGTACTGTGTAGTGAATGCCAATGGTTCTCACTAGAGACAGACGAACGGAGCAAAAACATCTAGAAAATATTCTGTTATAATTAAACTAAATTAAAGACTTCAGGATAAGGTTTAAAGTATCCCAAGAGGGTTAGAAAAAGGCCTGATGAGGGGGAATTAGTCCTTCGGTTTGTAGTTTTGATGATTGTTTCTCTGATGGTAATTAGCATGCAGCACTGATAAGGTATGTAAGGACTCAGAGCCGCTGTACATGTGCTTCCTGTTTCTGTGTGTGTTCGAGAGGCCCATCATGGCAGCAATCAAGCATGTGGAATGTCACACAAGCTCCAGTATCTCTGATAACCCAGCAATGACCTCCGGCATTTCATGCTGTCGTCATGTGTCATATCCTAGCTCTCACGCCATGAGAAAAGCTCATGAAAAATGACTTACCTCCCTAATGCAAGACAATATATTACCAATAACAAGGAGGCAAAATAATTTTTTATATCCATCAAAAGGCACACTATGAAAGATGTAAATTTTTCTTGAACTTTTCATATCCTCTTTCCCCAGTCCATGAGGGTAATTCCTTTAAAGGGGTCATATGATGTTGCTAAAAAGAACATTATTTTGTGTAATGAAATGTGTTTATGCAGTTTAAGGTTAAAAAAACACATTATTTTCCACATACTGTACATCATTTTTTCTCCTCTATGCCCCACCTTTCTGAAATGCGTCGATTTTTACAAAGCTCATCGGTCTGAAAAGCGAGGTGTGCTCTGATTGGCCAGCTATTCAGTGCGTTGTGATTGGCCGAATACCTCAAGCGTGTGACGGAAAGGTTACGCCCCTTACCATACTGTGATCCCCTGTCAGGCCGGAGAGACGACGAGACAAAAACATTAAAACCCATTATAAACGAGACATTTGTTGCATCCAGTGGGGACATAATTACGGATTATAATGACTTATACTGTCTTTTTACGCGTTGCATTGCATCATGACGCGTAAACATAAAACCATGTCTGCATTTGTGATCGGAGAAATGACAAACAACAAGCGCTACTCTACACTGCTCAAAACTCGCTTTTGAATCATGAGTGGAAAATTCTTTAAATATAAAAAAAACGTACTTACAGTCTGTGAGTCAGAACAGCCAGCATTGTAGTCTACTCTACCAGGATCAGGAAACAGTCCTCCATAAAATGTGCTGCACACATCTAGATATTTGGGTTGAAATGTTCTGGAACAGTGTTGTAAATACAACTTAACCACTGATTTCTAGTTGTGTCCTCTTTTGGAAGGCCAAACAAAGTAGTTTCGCTTTCATAATGAAACACAGCGTCACAGCGAGCCTAGAGTGAGGAATGGCCAGCGTGCTGAGTGAGCGACGGCCGGTGGGCTTGAGAACGGTGCGGCCTGCGGGCTTGCGGCAACCACATGTGACAACCCCGGGCTGGACTCCGCTTCATCCACGGTGAAAGCCGATCCGGCGATCCACAGCGCGAAGTTGTTGTATTTCCTCAGCGACCAGCACGGATCAGCTCTAGGCATGACGAAGCAGATATCGTCCTCTTTTGGAAGACCAAACAAAGTAGTTTCGCTTTCACAACGAAGCACAGCACCTTCACAACATGGCGGAGGCGGCAACAACAATACTACAGCGAGAATAAAAGTTACGCCTTCTTTCTTTTTGCGTGAACATTTGGGCGGCGTTATGCAAATCTTCCCACATCGTGACGTAGACATGTGGGAGCGTGTTGGAACGAGCCATTTTAAGTAGGCGTGGTTGACTCTTAACTTTTATAAAGATGTGACGAGTGGGGGCGGGGCCAAGAGCCGTGGGAACGGAGCGAGGCCGGTGGAGTAATTGATAATGAGCTACACCTGCACCACTCACCGGTCTCGAGTCCCACGGAGGAGCTCCAGAAGGATAAAAGGAGGAGTTACGACAGTGAAAGACGAGAGAGGACCAGGGCTGGATTTTATTTTGTGTTTTGTGTGCGGCAGTCGTCCACAAGGGGCTGCCACTTTACTTTAATTTTGTGTTTGTTTATTTTATTATTAAAGTTTTGTTTATTAAAGTTGTGTTCGCCGGTTCCCGCCTCCTTCTTCCCGTGACTATGAACTTTGTTACAAAAGAATATCTCTTTGGATTTGAGACTTTAGTCTTTGCAACTTTACAGATCTTCTTTATGCACCAAGAGCTTGTAACACTCCAAAGAGAAAGGAAAAATTGAAATCGCATCATATGACCCCTTTAAACGAGGATGCAAAAATGGTTTCCAAACTAGGGATGTAACTAATGTTAAAATCTGGTACATATGGTAAGCTGATAATTATTTTCATGGACTGAAATTTCTATTGTACTTTTTGTCTAATTAAAAAAAGAATAATGTTTTAAATGCTACAAGTTCATTTAGGCCTCAGAACATTACAAAGTAAAGCATGAGAAACCTTTTTATTTTTATTAAAACATGTATTTTTAAATTGGCAAAACACTACAATTAACAGTTTTATAAAATTATTACTGTGTTTTTAAAGAGTAACCAGCCAATACCAATATAAACATTTTGAAAGAAATCCCTTATGCTCACCAAGGCTGCATTTATTTGATCAAAAATACAGTAAAAAAAACAATAATGTTGTGAAATATCATTACAATTTAAAATAACTGCTTTTTTTTTCTTTTAAGATTTCTTTTAAAATATAATGTATTCCTGTGACGGCAAAGCTGAATTTTCACCAATCATTACTCCAGTCTCACATGATCCTTCAGAAATCATTCTAATGTGATTTGGTGCTCAAGGAACATTTCTTATTATTATCGATATTGAATACAATTATGTTGCTTAATATTTTTGTTGAAGCTGTAATAATTTTTTTCAGGAATCTTTAATAAACAGAAAGTTCAAAAACTCATTAAAAAACCTGTTTATTTGAAATTAAAGTCTTTTGTTACATTATAAATGTCTTAACTGTCTCTTTTGATCAATTGAATGCATTCTTGCTGAATAAAAGTATTAATTTCTTTAAAAAATCTTACTGACATCAAAGCTTTGAACAGTAATGTGTATATTCACATCTTACAATAATCTTATGATAACCTCATAATAATGACCACATAATAATCATCACCACCATCAGTATTCAGTACCTTAGCTGACCTGATTCAATAAAAGTGCCATGTTCCAATCCATGTCCTGAGATCAAAAATTAATTGGTTACACTTTACTTGAAGGGGTGTGCATAAGACTGACATGACACCTTCATAATCATGACATGACACCTACATAATCCTGACATGACACGTCATGAATATGAAGGTTTTTTTATGCATGTTTATGACAACTGTCATTAAGTGTCATTCGCTCAGTTATGTAATTTTTAATGCAAAGATGACATTGTTTGAGATGTCTTTGTTATGGGCTATGGTTAGGGGTAAGGGTAGGGGTAGGGTTAGGTTAGGGTTAGGTCAAATAATGTCATATTTGCATTAGAAATGACATAACTGAGCGAATGACACTTAATGACAGTTGTCATAAACATGCATACAACCTCCTTCATATTCATGACATGTGTCATGTCATGATTATGAAGGTGTCATGTCAGTCTTATGCACACCCCTTCAAGTAAAGTGTTACCAATTAATGTGTAAAAATGAATCATCACCAAGCTAGACAATAACACCTCCCCTATAAGCAGCACTGTGTGAATACCAGTGCGGTGTTCTGCTGAATCACGACTGGTTCTCCAGCGGCCCTGACGGCACGATGAATTGCAGCTGCTGCGTCACTCTCCCCAGCCCCCGGGAGACGTGTAATCAATCAGAGCCGCAGCTACATGGGCCGTCACAGTTGCAGGGCTCTGCACCAGGCCATTAAAAGTGCATTACCTTCGCAGCATGCCTTTCACATCTCCCACGAGTCAGTCTCTAACAGCACACAAAGCCAAAGGGCCCCTTAAAATGATGTCCCTTCATAACATACTGTACACAACACAACAGCACATTTAGCTGAGTAATTAAGCGCTAAATGAATCATAAAAGATGTTGTCTTAACAATTTCAGTTCACTTTAGAAAAACAAACTTTCAGTAAAGCTGATCTGCTTAGGGTAGGGCTGGGTGCATCTCATTTTGGTGCATCTTTAAAACTCATATTACAGATAGTTCAGATTCTACATTCTGATTGAATAAGCATCATACACACGGGTGTGATCAGACATCAGCTGAATTCTGATGCTTATAACTAATATAAACAACTAACCACCTAGCCTAGGTGGGGAACATTGAACCAGCTTTTAATAGCAAGTGGAGAGCTATTGGGTAAATAATGTGCATCTAAATTTTAAGTCATTAGAAATGGAGGCATTTGAAACTGTTCAGAAACGGTTTGAGCAGGGTGTGTGTCACGAAGCATGGCACATAAAAAGGTACATGTGTAGGTGTATGAATGAGTGTGGGTTCTTTTCTCCATGAGTATGTGTGTGTAGATGATGGATGTGCCATCAGAGATTCACACAGAAGTCATTCTGGATGATCAGAGAACTCGTGGGTTTGATACTGTGTGGGTGCAACAGCTCAGGCGCTTCACTAAGAGGGAAATGGGCCGAATGAGTCTCCAATGGCTTATCCATTCACTAAAATATAACATACTTGTAAAAAGAATAGGGTGAATTAAAGCACTTATAGAATTGAAAACAGGCAGAAAGGACAGCCAATCATACAGTTATCTGAAAATAGAAAATGCTACAAAGAGGTCAACTGATATATTGCCAAGATCAATGCTGATAATTAAAAATAATACCAATTTTATTATAAAAAACATTTAAACTGTCTAGTAATACTGGCAACATCAATATATTGGTCAACCACTGGTCATAATTTTATAGCATTTTTGAAGTTTTTCTGTTCGAGTGGTTAGTGTTGTTATTGGGACTTTTATTTTGATAGTGCTGAGAACATCTGATTGCAGATGCACATAAGCTCCCATTCTCCGTCTTCATTAGTTTCTTGTTTAACAATTCAGTCTAATAATTGAAAGGCAAATGCTATAATACTTTATTCATACACTCTCTGCATTGAGCAAATATTAATGCAATTATGCAATTTAAACAAGTCTTTGAATATCTAATCTAATCTCTTTGAAGAATAATCTGCTTATTTTATGGGTTTATTTTTTATCAAGTTAAAATTACTATTTGAAATTGATTAATTTCCAGATTATTTATTTAAAGATCTTTAAAAAATCATCCATATATGTTCCTTTTATATATATAAATATGATATAAATAAATAATAAATAAATGTATAATAAATATATATATATAAATATATATATACGACTTTTTGAGCACACACACACACACACACACATACATATATATATATATATATATATATATATATATATATATATATATATATATATATATATATATATATATATATATATATATATATATACGACTTTTAGAGCACACACACACACACACACACATACATATATATATATATATATAAATGTGTAATCAAAAAGTCGTAACTGGAACTTCTGGTGAAATGACAGACTTCTCTCTGAATGCCTGACCAATTATTTAGCACAAACCCTGCCTCTCCACAATCGAGTACAATGCAATGCCCACATTTGAAATCACTTGGATTTATGTCACAATACAGAAGAAAAGATGTGTTGCTACTTCTATTACATTGCAACGTTAAGGTAAATAACTGTATATGTGCTACATGTATATCACATACACATACTGAACAATTAAACTTATGTCAGTTAGCATTTGTTTGGATTTACCATTATGTTGCTAGGCTAACTAGCTCCACAAGTACCCCTGCACAACAATCTGTAGTTGTAGAAAAGAAACCACACAATCCGATCAACTATCCCAATACTATCAGGGGACTTCAGGGAAAATAAAATAAGATGAAATAAAAGCTGTAGCAGAGTATGGTGTGAGAGAGACTCTGTGGATGTATGGCACGACAAGCCATAAACAGATTCAGTGAGAGGCTGACAGCACGAGTGGATACACGCTGACAGACTGTCACCTACACTGTGGTGCCTCTTACAAGATGAGCTGGTGTGTGACTATAACTGACAGGGCAACTGTGAGACAGAGTCTGGATATTAAGATGGCATTCTGGTGAGTGACGTCGCTTTTCACCTCGTTTTATTTTCTTATATGTGCTTCACAGCCATCATGTACAGACACATATGACATCTAAACTTATTCTATGTTTGGATTGACTTCTTGGGTTGTCTTGCTGGGTACAGACATTTTACTGTTGCCATCAACACCTCCAGATTCATTTAGAAAGAAAATAGTTGTTTTTGGCTCAATGCTGAACCAAAATCATTAAGCAGAACCAAGTGGAAACCACCAAGATTAACATAAAAACATGAAGAACTGCGATCGGTAACAAAGGGTCTAGTGATTTAGAGTAATGCAGGAGAAAAAGTAACAAGTAAATGAGGGGAAATTTCATACTACCTCCCATTTTTGTCTTGAGCGACCATGCAAAACCATGAACTAGACTGTGTGTGAGTCTATATGCTTGTGTATAATGTTTCCCAAAAGTGGGTCGCAAGACCGTTCTGCAGGGATGGGAAGATTCCCCGATTTGCTCGGTGCATCGGCATAAAAAGATAAACATATTTGCATCTGTAAAAACTGATTTATTTATATATAATTACTAGTGGATGTGCTATACTTTATAGTTTAGAAAGTGACCAATATTTTATATGTAGATTGATTTCTCCTCTCTAAACTGTTTCTCAAGCACACTCTCTCATCACCGCTGCTGCTGTGTGAATATGACGCATCACAACACCACGGAGACCCGAGTCCATCATGTACAGACACATATGACATCTAAACTTATTCTATGTTTGGATTGACTTTTTGGGTTGTCTTGCTGGGTACAGACATTTTACTGTTGCCATCAAGACCTCCAGATTCATTTAGAAAGAAAATAGTTGTTTTTGGCTCAATGCTGGACCAAAATCATTAAGCAGAACCAAGTGGAAACCACCAAGATTAACATAAAAACATGAAGAACTGCGATCGGTAACAAAGGGTCTAGTGATTTAGAGTAATGCAGGAGAAAAAGTAACAAGTAAATGAGGGGAAATTTCATACTACCTCCCATTTTTGTCTTGAGCGACCATGCAAAACCATGAACTAGACTGTGTGTGAGTCTATATGCTTGTGTATAATGTTTCCCAAAAGTGGGTCGCAAGACCGTTCTGCAGGGATGGGAAGATTCCCCGATTTGCTCGGTGCATCGGCATAAAAAGATAAACATATTTGCATCTGTAAAAACTGATTTATTTATATATAATTACTAGTGGATGTGCTATACTTTATAGTTTAGAAAGTGACCAATATTTTATATGTAGATTGATTTCTCCTCTCTAAACTGTTTCTCAAGCACACTCTCTCATCACCGCTGCTGCTGTGTGAATATGACGCATCACAACACCACGGAGACCCGAGGAAAAACTGGGATTAAAGTCAAATCGATCCACCATGACAAACAGCGAATATGTCACGAATCCGGTCCATGAACTTCCATCTGCTAGCCATCAGAGGTCACCCTTTCCAATTTCATTGACTCTCGCACTACACACTGTTGCACATCACCCCGGACTACATATCCCATCATTCATTGCACTGATTGCACTCAGCACGGATTGCACCCAGCTGTTTCATATCACTCCCTCACTATTTAACACTCACTCTGATCCCTTTCCTCTGCCGAGTATTGTTTAGCGCCTATCTTTTGATAGCTACTCTACCGAGCCCTCGTTAGCCTTAGCCTTAGCCTTAGCCTTAGCCTTAGCCTTAGCCTTAGCCTTAGCCTCGGTTCCTGATCTTCGCCTGGTTTCCTGAATTTCTCTCTTTAGTCTTCTCCCTTCTGATTCTGTTTGCCGTTTATCGACCTACGCTAGCCCTAGGACTATTCTTGTGTCTTGCCCGCCATATACCTGGTTGCAACTGCTTGACCCTGCCTGTGTTTCTGACCTCTCTGCTCAAAGCTTTGCATATGGATCCGCACGTCTTGCGTCTCGTCAGCCCCGTAACAGAATAACTGTTTAATGCATTTGAGACGTTGGGTTTTCCTCAGTGCATAACTGACATGTCACAGTTATATTCTTCCTCTGTAAAAGTCAGAAGTGGGCGAGGCTTACACGAGTGAACGAGCATGTGCGCTAAACAGACGGAATAGTAGTGCAATAATTCTGAATAAAATATACATTTTGTTAAAATATGTTGTTGGACATTAAATGTGTCTTTTGTATCATTTTAAACCTACATATAATTGTATTTTTATGATAGCAGTAACTGTAAAGGGACTATTGTAATGGGTAAATCAAATGTAAGCTGCATGGCTAGAAACTGTAAAAAAAAAAAAGAGTCAAATAATAGTATGTGAGAGAGTGAGTGGTAATATCATTACGTTCCTATTGGTCAGTGTTAGAGGAACTCGGTTAACCTGCTTTAGACCAGGTTAGTTTCCCAGCATAAGTTGCCACAGTGACTAGCTTGATCTAGGCCTATGTTAAATTTGCTTTATGCAACCAAATCATTTGACAATGAGTCAGACTAACTGAAATAAGCCTGGCTTACTTGGTAAACTTATTTTATGAAACAGGGCTCGAGGCATTAGAAGTGATCATATTTTTTCCATTGCATCGAATCGCATTGTGTTGAATCGAATCGACTCGAAATCGGATCGCACTGCATCATAACAGTATCGTATCGTTGGCTATGCATCGAGATGCGTAACATATCGGCCTCAGTCATGGAGATGCACATCCCTATCGTTCTGAGAGGGTCGCAGAGTGTACAGTCAAAGAAACAACATCGACACCAAAAAACATAACTCTAAATGTTTTTCTGATGTGAGACTTTTATTTTGATAGACATGCGTGAAAGCTGTTGACACATCAGACACAGTTTAAGTAAAGACTGCCTGAGAAAAACGTGCTATCCCAATTCAGTTTCTGCGGTCAGATGAGATGTTGTCAGGCATGCACTCTTCAACACTCTTCGGCACGCTGTATATCATTTCACTAAAGCGCAAAAGAAACTACAAGCATGCAACATGTGAAATAAAAATAAAGTACCAATAAATCACATAAATGGTACTTCTTGTGTTAGCTGGGAAGGATTTGCATGAAGGTATGATATTCATTTTATTCATTCACTATGTTAGTATTGTGTATTCACCATGGTAACTGTTTGTCCATAACCCAAAAATGTTATTTTCACTTTGTGTTATTTTGTATATGTTTAAATGACTGTGGTGGCTCATACCAACTTAATTGTATTAACAAAAACTAGTTTGGGACTGCTTTATCAGTATTAGTCATATTCTTACAATGTATGTGTACGCTAAGTAAAGGGGGATGGTACTTGTGTGTGTGTCTCAAATTTTGTGAAATAAATGTGCTTATATATAATCCCCCCCCATGCAATCAGGTTCATGCAAATGTTGCCATGTTGACCAACAGAAAGTTGCATGGTTTGAAAGGGACTTCTGCATGAGCTGTGCTTTAAACATCACTACACTACTCACAGTAGACCTTTTTTTATAAAAATATTACTGAAATTTCACTAATGTGCTGGGTTGGGGAGTAACGGAATGCATGTAATGGCGTTACGTAATCAGAATACAAAAATCTAGTAACTGTAATCCGTTACATCAAAAAAAAAGTATTCAGATTACAGTTACATTTTGTAAAAAGTGGGAATACTTTTGAATACTTTAAGTGGGAATGAGTGTGCAAATAACACGCATCTACAATTATTCTCCTCAAACGCGGGATGACTGAGAGGCTGCTACAATAAATTAATTACGATGCTTCCTGCTGTGAAAAACGTTTTCATGTCTGGAAATTTCACAGTTATTTTGTTTTCAAAGAGGTTAAAGGAAATAACATAGTTGTACAGCGTAAGCTATGCATGAAGACTCTTGCTTTAACAAGGGCTTCTCAACCAACTTGAACATTTGCAGGTACGAGTCCGACTAGCATGGAAATCATCATGTTAGCCAAAATGTAGTGTTTGTAAGTGATTTAAAATGCCATGGTGTGCATGACTGCAGTTGTAATTTTTCTAGTGGAAAATTAACCTGAAAATGTAGAAATTAACACGAGAGTCCCCACACCCTGGATCAGTCAATGAAATAAAGAAAGATCATAGCATTTCGACATGTAGGCTTATTTTAAAATAGACTAATATGTATATGGTGTAATTTTTTTAATGTTGTGTATAAACTATATTTAGTTTTACTTGTACATGTTAAAGAAAAAAAAATAAAGAAAAAAAAATAAAACTATAATACTAAACTGTATAGCCACTAGATGTCTGCATAGCCTTTTATATAAATATCCGGCCTGTAATATCTAGATGGTGAAACAAAACACGATTTTTAGTAGTTTCAAATAGTTTTTACTAGTTTTAATTTTAAAGTCATAGTTAAATAAAAGTACTTATATATTGCTTTTTTGACTTATTTACATATGTAACGAAGTAATCCAAAAGTAATCAGATTACATTACTTTTATATTGTGGTACTTGGATTACGTTACTGAATACTTTTTTAATGAAGTAATTTGTAACTGTAACGGAATACATTTTAAAAGTAACCCTCCCAACCCTGCTAATGTGACTGTACTTTAGGAAAGAAAAAGACAAAACATTGCAGTCATCAGAATTTGTTGCATTCCCAAAAGGTTTTGCACCATCCATTGCTAAGCCTTTAATAGACTTAATGCTTAAAATAATATAAAAGATACCACCACCAAATACATACAGAAAATCCCTTTGGACCTCATGAGAGACTTCTTCTAAAATCTACAGTGTGGCTAACAGTGGTGTTATTCATGATCCACTTTAATCACAGAATGGATTGGAAGAGCCCACAGGCACATTAAAAATAAACAAGTACAATAAAGGAAGATAAGATAAAGGGACGCTCTGGAAAGATGAACCAACCACCCCAAGAGGGACGGAGGCGGATCATTTACAATGCACAGTAGTTTTTCAGTCCTCTGTGTCCAAACTTGCAGAATATCATTCAAATACCCAAGATGCAACCATTCAAAGATATACTAATTATGCATTCTGAAAAGAGCAAGTACCCAACGGAAAAAATAGCACAAATGAGTTTTAATATTTCAGTTTTTCCTAAACAATAAAACTGAGACTTTTTGTCAACAGCTCCTATTTTTCATGTCTCAGCTAGAGTTTCTGATTTACCGTGCTTAGATTTGTCAAGATATCAAAGTCTGCAATCACAAGCCAATGACATTTCTTATCAAATTCCAAGCCATCAATGTTATGCTGTGCATTATTTGTATTGCTCTATATAGTCTTATTTACTTCTATAACATAGGGTAGATTGGTGGAAAATGCCCCCCTTAAGAACTGTGTAAATTTTTTCTGTGAAACAAAAGTTAAATGTGTCCAGAATAGTTATCATAGTTTTATTGACAATGACATAAATTATAAACAAAGTATGAAAAATGCCCAGAATTTACATGTTATTAGATTTTAACAAAAAATAAAAGCCTTTTCTTCTGTATTGCCTCCAGTCTAACAAAGCAATTTGCTTTATACTTTTGCAGCAAAATAAGAGTACAGGCAATTTTAGCTTAAAATTAAAAAGAATTTAATCAATAATTATGAATTGCAAAATTACAATAGCTTATTTGAAAAATATTGTTAGCTGATGCTAACAGTATAGCCAAGTAGCTAGTCAGTTTGCTAACTTGAGGTAATTTTTAAAAATAAAGTCCAAATATTTTTATTCAGTCAACTAGTTAGAATACATGTGATGGAAAAACAAAGGATTTGATGTTCAGAACAGAGTAACTACAGTAATTAAGCCATGCCCCCTGGGGGGCGTTTTATCCCACAGACTAGGTTTGAATAAAAACAATTATGTCATTCTGAAAATATAATTATATTTTTTCTTAAATAACACGTACTCCCAATCAATAGGCCTTACTATTCACATATCATACATAACTGTGATGTTCTACAAAACAACAAGGTAAGCATCACAGTGAATACTTCTACGTCACTCTCGTCAATGTAGTCCATAGTTACAAAAAAATTTATCTTGACTTTATCTAGTTATTTTGGGAAAAACATAAGGGGGGCGTTTTACCCCAAGGGGGCATTCCCCAACCTAACCTGAAATTCAGTGCAGACAGCCATTCACAACAGCCTGTCACACTTTGTCCACTTTTCCTTCTGTCTATCACAGAATACATAAGGGAATTGGAACTGCCAGACAGCATTTAGTGTGTGTGTGTGTGTGTGTGTCTACTAACTGAATGACTGTCTTAAAAAAACATCTTTCATAGCTCTTTGGTTTTAACTAGGGCTGTCAAATTCTAATCAAAGTACAGTAACTGCACAATATGCAGATGAATTAATCACTACTAATTGCATATATCAACACTTTACAAAAAGGCCCCATTAGTTAACATTAACAATGAACACCACATTTGTTACAGTATTCATTAATCCTTTTTTTAATGGTAGTTGATAAAAATACAACTGTTCTTTGTTCATAGTTTATGTTAGCACAGGCCCATAATATTAATAGATATAATGTAGCATCACCTGATATATATAAGGAGTGGAAACACAGATATATTTAACTAGAACACAGCGAGCTGTGGAAAAGCAATTGAAACTAAAGAAAATAGTTGATTTTGGTAAATGTAGTTTGATGAAGTAGGCCGAATAGCAGGTGGGTAGTATTACATTTGAACTCTCAAAAATGTAATTGCTGATGTTAGGAAAATCCCTTATTATGGAAGGTACATCAAAGGAGGCATGATTATTTTGCATTAACTTTAAATCAAATCACACTAAATAAATGTGTTAAATTGACCTACTAACTGAATGACTGTCTTAAAAAAACATCTTTCATAGCTCTTTGGTTTTAACTAGGGCTGTCAAATTCTAATCAAAGTACAGTAACTGCACAATATGCAGATGAATTAATCACTACTAATTGCATATATCAACACTTTACAATAAGGCCCCATTAGTTAACATTAACAATGAACACCACATTTGTTACAGTATTCATTAATCCTTTTTTTTAATGGTAGTTGATAAAAATACAACTGTTCTTTGTTCATAGTTTATGTTAGCACAGGCCCATAATATTAATAGATATAACGTAGCATCACCTGATATATATAAGGAGTGGAAACACAGATATATTTAACTAGAACACAGCGAGCTGTACGATTTCTTCGATTTCATTATCGCGAAATAAAATCGTCTGCGATTTTTTTGCGTAACTTGTCAGTGAACTACAGCTATGTGTAGTAAATTCTGCTCCATCGGAAAGCATGTAATGATGATTTCCTGCTGATTACAGAACCGGCTTTACTAACAAAATGCGCATGACAATCGCATTCGATTAATCGTGGAGCCCTATTTTGGCTAGTAAGGAACCACCTAGCAACCAGTCAGAACACCCTAGTAACCACCTAGAAACTACAGAGAACATCCTAGCAACCACCCAGAACACCCCAGCTACCACCCTAGAAGCCACTGAGAACACCCTGGCAACTACCTAGAAACCACAAAGAACACCAAGCAAACACCAGGACACCCTATAGAAACCAAGTGACCCTAACAACCACGAAGAACACCATAGCGGTCACCAACAAACCACACAGAATACCCTAGCAAACACCTATAAACCATAGAGTACGATTTCTTCGATTTCATTATCGCGAAATAAAATTGTCTGCGATTTTTTTGCGTAACTTGTCAGTGAACTACAGCTATGTGTAGTAAATTCTGCTCCATCGGAAAGCATGTAATGATGATTTCCTGCTGATTACAGAACCGGCTTTACTAACAAAATGCGCATGACAATCGCATTCGATTAATCGTGGAGCCCTATTTTGGCTAGTAAGGAACCACCTAGCAACCAGTCAGAACACCCTAGTAACCACCTAGAAACTACAGAGAACATCCTAGCAACCACCCAGAACACCCCAGCTACCACCCTAGAAGCCACTGAGAACACCCTGGCAACTACCTAGAAACCACAAAGAACACCAAGCAAACACCAGGACACCCTATAGAAACCAAGTGACCCTAACAACCACGAAGAACACCATAGCGGTCACCAACAAACCACACAGAATACCCTAGCAAACACCTATAAACCATAGAGAACACCCAACCAACTACCTTGAAACCAAGTGTGCCAAGCAACGACCCAGAACACCCTAGCAACCAAAGAGAACACCCAATTAACTACCTAGAAACCAAGAACACCAACCAACCACCTAAAAAGCACCCAGAACACTGTAGCAACCCCTTAGAAACCAAAGAAAACACCCAATCAACTACCTAGACACCAAGCAACCACCTAGAAACTAAAGAGAACAGCAAGCAACTACCTAAAAACCACCCAGAAAATCCTAGCAACCACATAATAACATGCAAAGAACTACTCAGAACACCTTAACAACCACATAGCCACAATGAAGTCCAAACTGAACTGAAACTGTAACACTAGCAACCGTCCACTGTAGTGGTGAGATTTACATGAACAACACCACTCAAAAATGTACATTTATTAATTATCAGAATGGTACACTTGGCAGTTGCTATCAGCACCATGGTCTTTAATTAAATCCACTTATTTTGCATTAAGATTTTTTAAATGCAGTGCATCGATTTCAAGTCCTGTGGAAATGCTGAAGTTAGCATTTCAACATTTGGCTGAACATACTGTTTACTAGACAAACATCTTGTCAAAAATGTCTCCAGGGAAAGCATGTGTCTGGTTCTTCTGTCCTGTGTCAAAGGGTTAACTGGTCCTGCAAAATGCAATAAACCCTTAACAACCTGTTGGCATTTACAAGCTCACCCCAATAACAGACATTTTAAGGGTTAAAATCCCAAGGGCAAATCTGATTATGCAAGTTTACCCCCTCTTATAAATTATTCATATTTTATGATAATGAGCAATAAATAGAAAAAATGAAAGCATTTGGTGTTGATCTCAGGGCATATACAGTGCCTATAAAAAATATACTCCATACACCATAATGACAAAGCAAAGAACGAAAACAAGAAAGATAGATTTGTGACAACTTTGCAAATTTATCAAAATTCAAAAACTGAAATAAGTACATTGCATAAGTAACTCAGTACTTAGTTGAAGCACCTTTACAGTCTCAAGTCTTTTTGGTATGATACGACAAGTTTGCACATCTGCATTTGGCAATTATCTGCATTCTTGTCCTCACCTCTTCACCTCTCAAGCTCTGTCAGCTTGGATGGGGGCTGGCACACATTTTCAGGTTTCTCCAGAAATATTTGATTGGGTTCAAGCACAGGCTGTGGCTGGGCCACTCAAGGACATTCACAGAGTTGTCTATAAGCCACTCTTGCTGTGTGCTTAGGGTCATTGTCCTGTTGGAAGGTGAACCTTCTGCCCAGTCTGAGGTTCTGAATGCTCTGGACTGGGTTTTCATTAAGGCTATCTCTATATTTTGCTGTGTTGAGCTTTCCTTCTACTCTGATGAGTCCCTCAGTTCCTGCCGCTGAAAAGCAGCCCCTCAGCATGAGGCTGCTACCAGCACACTTTACTGCTGGGAAGCTACTCTGCAGTTGATGAGCAGTGCCTGGTTTCCCTTTAACATGATGCTTGGAATTGCGGTTCATCAGACCAGAGAATCTTGTTTCTCACAATCTGAGAGTTCTTTAGGTGCTTTGTTGCAAATTCCAAGTGTGTTTTCATGTGTCTTAACTGAAGAGAAGAAAAAATGAAAGCATTTGGTGTTGATCTCAGGGCATATACAGTGCCTATAAAAAATATACTCCATACACCATAATGACAAGGCAAAGAACGAAAACAAGAAAGATAGATTTGTGACAACTTTGCAAATTTATCAAAATTCAAAAACTGAAATAAGTACATTGCATAAGTATTCATACCCTTAACTCAGTACTTAGTTGAAGCACCTTTACAGTCTCAAGTCTTTTTGGTATGATACGACAAGTTTGCACATCTGCATTTGGCAATTATCTGCATTCTTGTCCTCACCTCTTCACCTCTCAAGCTCTGTCAGCTTGGATGGGGGCTGGCACACATTTTCAGGTTTCTCCAGAAATATTTGATTGGGTTCAAGCACAGGCTGTGGCTGGGCCACTCAAGGACATTCACAGAGTTGTCTATAAGCCACTCTTGCTGTGTGCTTAGGGTCATTGTCCTGTTGGAAGGTGAACCTTCTGCCCAGTCTGAGGTTCTGAATGCTCTGGACTGGGTTTTCATTAAGGCTATCTCTATATTTTGCTGTGTTGAGCTTTCCTTCTACTCTGATGAGTCCCTCAGTTCCTGCCGCTGAAAAACAGCCCCTCAGCATGAGGCTGCTACCAGCACACTTTACTGCTGGGAAGCTACTCTGCAGTTGATGAGCAGTGCCTGGTTTCCCTTTAACATGATGCTTGGAATTGCGGTTCATCAGACCAGAGAATCTTGTTTCTCACAATCTGAGAGTTCTTTAGGTGCTTTGTTGCAAATTCCAAGTGTGTTTTCATGTGTCTTCACTGAGGAGACGACTGAGTTTGGCCACACTGCCAAAAAGACCGGATCGGTGGAGTGTTGCAGTCATTTTTGTCCTTCTGTAAGTTTCTCCCATCTGCATATATGATCATGGAGCTCAACTAGAGTGATCATCAGGTTCTTGGTCACCATGCTAACCAAAGCCTTTCTCCATCGATTGCTCAGTTTGGCCAAGGAGGCCAGCTCTAGGAAGAGTCCCAGTGTTTCCAAACTTCTTCCATTATGGATAATAGAGGCTACATGCTTCTGTGAACCTTCAATGCAGCAGATTTTTTTTCTGAACTCTTCTCCAGATGTGTGGCTTGACGCAATCCTGTCTCTGAGCTCTACAGGCAGTTCTTTTGACCTCAGGGTTTGGTTTTTGCTCTGATACGCATTTCAGCTGTTAGACCTTTTATTGAGAGGTGTGTGCCTTTCCAAATCATACCCATTCAAATGAATTTGCCACAGGCTAACGCCACTCGAAGTGTAGTAACATCTACAAGCAATATGAATGTCATTTTGGTGTATGGAGTGTAGATTGATGTAGAAAAAAGTTATTTAAAGTAGGTTAACATAAGGCTGCAACATAAAAAAAAAAAAACATGAAAAAAAATGAAGGGGTATGAATACTATTTATAGGCACTGTAAATATGCAGCAGATTATCAATGATATCTTGTCCCCCATGGACTGAAATATGCCAGTCCAGGAGGTGATTTAGGGCTGTAAAAGAAACTGAAGAGAGAAAAAAAAGTCTCTTTCTGGATCAGAACAATTAAGAAGTAATCGTTTGAACACTGGCAGCTACATTCTTTTAACCCAGTGGGAGATACTATTTTCTTTCCTGTAATTAGCAGTGTTTTATGATTGGCTTCTTTTACTAATTACTTAATATAATCTATTTATATCTAATATGCATTTATGTAATCTGTTTAGCCTTGGAACAACATTTGACAGAATATCAAATTAAACAATTACATGCAAGACTAAATAAAAATGGCTCACTTGATACGGCAAAAACATTAATCCACAAACAGTTGATTAATAAATACAATCAGCTAGCACTATGCAAACAAGAGACAGCAACTAATAATAAATAATGTGTCTCAACTTATTGTAATTATGAGAAGAAATCACAGAGATTCTACTCTGAGCTGTTCACATTCTCATCATTGGTTTCTATGGTTACTCTCATAATGCCAAAAAGGATCCATGTGGATTTTTTGTTTTGATAACATGAAAATCTCATCGCTACATTAAAGGGTTAGTTCACCCCAAAATGAAAATCCTGTCATTAATTACTCACCCTCATGTCATTCCAAACCCGTAAGACCTTCGTTCATCTTCGGAACACAAATTAAGATATTTTTGATGAAATGTGAGAGCTCTCAGACCCTGCATAGACAGCAACACAACTGTAATGTTCCCAGGTCCAGAAACGTAGTAAGGACAGTCTATGTGACATCAGTGGTTCAACTTCAGTTTTGCGAAGCTATGAGAATAGTTTTTGAGCACAAATAAAACAAAAATAATTTATTTAACAATTCTTCTCCCCCGAGTTACGTCTTCCACCATTTTGGAGAGTACCCAAGAGCGTAATCGACGTATTCAGCGTTGTTTACGTTTGGGGGATAAAGCGCACGCATGAATGTAAATTGCGTAATCAGCGTTGTTTACATTTAGGGGAAAGCGTGCGTATGCATTGTGAATGAGGGGTGTAACGGTACACGTATTCGTACCGAACCATTTCGGTACGGGTCTTTCGGTTCGGTACACGTGTACCGCACGAATACATTTTTTTTTTATTCTCAGGAAATTCAAATAATAAATGGCGTTTTGACCATCTTTTATGTGGCATGACAGATCGCTGTATAAACGCCTTAGAGAGCCGCTTCTGGGACGGTTCAGAAATGTGCTGGTATAATCCCAACACAAGCACTGACTAGAGCGGCCG